>NC_088304.1:7949703-8121148 GCF_032854445.1 Liolophura sinensis | reverse complement strand
ACCCTTGTTTCATTTCCTTTACTTGGACACATTCAGGGTGGAGGCTCAGTACCACAGCATTTTCTCTAACTCCGTCTTTCTGGGGTAAATGCTGGCCAACACCTCCCCCCTCTCAAAATACATGTAAGATTTGTCTTCCACCCATTATACACACACCTCTCTTCCCACCCATTATACATACATCTTTCTTCGCACCCATTATACACACACCTCTCTTCCCCACCCATTATACACACACCTCTCTTCCCACCCATTATACACACACCTGTCTTCCCACCCATTATACACACACCTCTCTTCCCACCCATTATACACACACCTCTCTTCCCACCCATTATACACACACCTCTCTTCCCACCCATTATACATACATCTGTCTTCGCACTTGTTATACCCCTCTTCCCACTTGTTATACTTGTCTTCCCACCTGTCGTAATCCCTTTTTCGCATCTGTTATATTCCTCTTTCTACTTGTTATACCCCTCTTCCCATTGTAGTATACCTCTCTTCAGACTTGTTATTTACCTCTCCCCACTTGGTATACCCCCTCTTCCCACTGTTTACATCCCTTAACATGAGGGCATCAGGTTCTGCATTTGGACACCATATCTCGGAGTGAGTGAGTAAGTGCTTGGGTTTAACGTCATACTTCCATATCTCAGAAGTCACGATATATACATATATGTGGCTGCATGGATAGGACCCTTGTTTCATTTCCTTTACTTGGACACATTCAGGGGGAGGCTCAGTACCACAGCATTTTCTCTAACTCCATCTTTCTGGGGTAAATGCTGGCCCAACACCTCCCCCCTCTCAAAATACATGTAAGATTTGTCTTCCATTACAAATATGGCTTAAAGTTTGTACAAAGGAGCGGGCCATGACTCAGTTGCCTTTGAATCGCTAGTGACAATAAGCCTATGGTGGTCATGTGACCATTTGCACAGTCTGAACGGTCAATGAAAACCACTCTGACCTCTGCCACTATGGTATATACATGTATCAGTACATCTCTGGGAAAGTTTTATCACTTGCTTGCCAAAGATCAGTCATGTCAGTGGTTTACCCTGGGCTAAATTACTCCAGTTTCTGACCATGATCATCTAAGTTAAAACTTGTTTCAAACAACAAATTAAAAGTATCAACAAAACATATGGGAGTTGATGGTTTAAACGAGTCACTCTGGCCTCCCTCAGTCTATCAAACAAGAAGCAATCCTGCAGGCATGGTATTAATGAACAAGTTGCAATCCAGCAGGTATGGTATTAATGAACAAGTTGCAATCCAGCAGGCATAGTATTAATGAATAAGTTGCAATCCTGCAGGCACAGTATTGACGAACAAGTTGCAATCCAGCAGGCATGGTATTAATGAACAAGTTGCAATCCAGCAGGCATGGTATTAATGAACAAGTTGCAATCCAGCATGCATGGTATTTATGAACAAGTTGCAATCCTGCAGGCATAGTATTGATGAACAAGTTGCAATCCAGCAGGCATGGTATTAATGAACAAGTTGCAATCTAGCAGGCATGGTAAGTGAACATGCCCATGTCACATATGTCAAGGCTGACAGAAGCCTACAGTGAGCATTACCAAAGAACCTTGATGCAGAATGGAAAATAACCGATTGATGTGCTTGCAATAATCCTCAGAAAGAAAGATGGGGAAAATGTGTGACTGCAAACTTAAGGTCGTGGAGATATACTTGACAGGCAATTTTTGTCTCAAACGCCGTGACATACTGCAACAGCAAATGCATCAGGTTTTCGAATGGAGCGCCCTTTGACACTGGTTTTTGCCAACCTAAAGTCAGAGCAATCTTGGACGACTTCGAATTTAGTCAGGAGTTGGTCAGAAATTGGAATTGCTACCTGGCCTTTTATCAAGAGGTTCATCAGATGGCTGGCAAAAACAGCAATGGTTTCATTCCTGTTTGGCCCAGTGCCTAAAATCATATCAATTTATTTCACTTCTGCGATGACTATCAGCATTATGATAGAAGGAAACCGAGGCAGAGTCTGAGGAAACCCACAACCATCCACAGGTTTCATGTACGACCAGAGAGCAAGCCAGTATAACCATCACATAAATAAAACATATGCTTGAGTATAAGCAGTAACCACTCTCCACTCACCACACTCCACCCAACCATTTCTCACCATCCACCAACATTCTGTGATCACTTTGACTTGACTTTTGCCATGATGAGTACCAAGCCCTGGGATCAGGAAGTGATCTTGGATCACTCAAGTAAAAAATTTCAAATCACTTTAAAATTGTTATTTCTCACGTCAAAATATTGCTTGACAGCATAAATTCGGGGTATGTTACGCTAAAACAAATTTCAGCTAAAATAACTGAAAGGAACATACCAAGTTTAATGACTGAAATTTTGACATAAGTCTGAGATCTCTTCGTGATCCCAGGGCCAGGCCTGTCCTGGATCACTGGTTGTGGATATTTCTCTTAGTGAAGACCTCAATCTACATGTTCATGTTGGTTAGTAGCTGTTCTTCGGGTTTGTCAGGCAACTACAGGAAGTTGAGAATGCTTCCACTGGCCTTTTTCATGAGTTTAACACATGTATTCACTCAGCTAAACTAGGTTTTCTTAAGCTTAAAAAATGATGGGTTCATTTTTCATGTCAAAATTCTATTTTTACTGTCTACACAGTCACATTTCCGTTCTAGTTCTGTCCGTTTGCATTTTCAAGAGCCTTTTATAGCTTTATGCACTCCAGCCTGGCAAAATTCACAAATATGTCCTATGCGTCAGCATTTTATAAATAGATGTTGTTACAACTGGATTTCACTTGATGAGAAATCGTGGGTTTCTCCGGCTCAATCATGAGTATTTCCCCTTGAGCCACACAGCGTAAAGGTTATCCCCCTTGATCGTCATGTATTTTATCCAATCAGAAAGGTAACCTGTCGCGTATGCGTTGTAGCCAAGATGTCAGCCCCCACAAAGCAGAAAGATGTGCGGTAAATGTGTTTGTTTGGTCATTATTTGTCACCCTCTCTGCAGAAAACTAAACACTTGACAAATCTTAAACACGGGAAGTATTTTGTGTACGACTGCCGGGATGTCACCTCACTGGTCATGTTTATTCACCTGGTAATGTCTAATCTCAGACAGATTTTTCGTCGTCTGCTTCTCTGCTAACAAAAGCGTAGATACCTGTAGCTCTGTAGGGCTGTGATACGCATACTGTCACAGCCCTGTCTTGTTACATAAGCTTACCTTGAACACCTCCGTACTTCCCTTGCTGGCTTCAGTATACCACTGCTTGGCACCAAATAATTTGTCTATCCGAAGTCACAGTCGTCTCAGCTATCAATTCCAGGTAGGTGTTCCTTTGTGTCATCACTTAGAAATCCACACAAGCATGAAACTAGTGGAAACTGGATAAATTCCAACTCCAACCACTAAGATACCTAGCGTTACATCAGACAAATTTAATTCAGAACAAGTCTGATGTGAGAATCTGAGACGATTCCCAAGAAGCCTCCAAGCACTGCATTTATATTTACATTGTATCTGATTTGTCCTGAACGGTGAAATGAGGGACCAGTAAACTGATGTTGAAGAAACTACATTCAAGAACAAATTTTCAGTAATGTTTACTTAGCCAGGAAATCAGCTGTGAACTTTTAATATTGGTTAAGGTCTAGTTCACAGCCGAGCAGACATCCATACTAAAATTTCTGTGAGCGAACTGAAATATTAGCCAAAACTTACCTGTCAAATTACATTCGCCAACAGTTTTGCAACTATTCTTCTGGATTTTTTTTTATCTCATTCCATGGCGTATACAAGTGGTAATTCCATGATATCTTGCTTTTGTGCTCTACTAGCAGCTGTCATGATGGAGACATTTTTTTTTGTGACAGTTCCTTGTTAGTCAAAAAGCATCAGGCACTTCATACTTTTACTTCACTGTAGAATACGGTTTCAAAACAGTTGATGTGCTATTTTAAAATTCGGACATAACACTGTATTATAACACTGAGTCTTTCCCTGTCTATTTGCCAGTATGTGTAGCTCTGATTTGAGCGGCCCAGATATAATGTGAAACGTAATCGAATGTGTTGTGCGATATTTTGCCCCTTTTCTGTGCAGAAGAGTTGTAGTTTAGTAAAACAAGATGCATAAGATTATTTGCATATTATGACCCTCACTCATGCAGTTTTTAGGAGTCTTGCACTGAGACACAGTGTACAGCCTACATGTCTTGTTAGCTGTACTCATAATGGATCATAACCTTACCTAACACACTAACTTGAGCGTCAGTCTGCTACTTCAGCATGATTTTTAATGTAAAATTACGGCCATTACCAGACTTTTGTCCTTTACCACTGCAGTTTTTGATGTAGTTACTGTAGCTGCATGTGATCACAACTCATCAGGTTGTGTTTTTGATGCAGGCTTTTAGCCATAGCCTTGCTATGGCTGATTGATTGATCCCATCATCAATATGTGTTCATTACACGTGGGGAAGATTCGTTAGACTTTGATGTAGTTTCCTCCACCTGTGACACCAAATGCTGTGGTATATCATGTATGTGTGAAATATTTTTGAAAACAGTGCTGAGTGTGGCATATGTTTCTTAATTTAAATCTGTTTAAATGCATAAATGCATAAAAATAAAATTATTTAACTTATCACGTATGAGATTTGGCTGTGTGAGTTATGGCATACATGTATATGTGTGGTGTGTAAGTATAATATATAAAGGATAAATGACTTGGATGTAGATTGTGATTAGACTATGCAAATAATACTAGATGTACAATTGTAGACATTTTCATTGTTGAAAAGATGAATTTATAAGCTTATTTAACCATTTTTCTTTTCCAGATAAGAGTAAAATGTCCAGTCGTGAAGGAGATCGTCTGTTATAACACAGAGGTTAAGCAGGAACCCAGAGATGAAGCCGCTTCAGACGTTGATAAAGCCAGCAAGGCTATGGCTAAAAGCCTGCATATATCGTCCACCATTATATACAAATATATGTCGGTTTGGGTCTTGTTATACACGGACTGAAAATGCTGGAAACGGTTTACTGAGAGCTTCGGAACCATTTCTACAGACTCGGATTTCTGTTGGGTGTGTAAGGCTTTTCAACTCCACAACAGAGTTATTCGCCCCTCCCATAGCAAACAGCATACAGAAAAATGTACAAGCTGTGATAGCAAAGAGACCCGCTAAGAAGAAAGTGGCTGTGTCAAGATCTAGGGACAAGGTATTTGTTGTTAGGTTTTGTCTGTAGAAGTCAGTGAAGCGCTGCCACAAGTCACTCTTATTTATTGCACATTTTAACTGTGAGCTCTAGGTGTTAACCATGTATGTCAGTGGCACTAAGAGATTCTGTAGAGTTAAATGAGGATTAATTATTGCTAAAAGATTAGTATCTAGATTTATTATATATACATAATTAACTACCCCTGTATATACTGTTAAGGTGAGTGTGAAAAATATTTATAAACAGTTTATTAATCTGAGTAATATGGCATTTAAAATCTCTAGATAGTGAGGCTGGTTTTATGCATTTTGTGTGTGTGTTGACAATTATCATGTAGACCTATTACTTTATTTTCACCTAAAGTTTAAGATTTTTCAAGTTAACCATTTTGCCTGATTCTAATTGATTCATTACATGGCTGCTTAATATTTTTTTTGTAAAGTTAGGTTAATTTCTTATCAGCAAAACTTAAGTGCTGATGTCAAAATTATCATTTTAAGACCTTTGTGTGCTGCAAAAAATGCATTTTTATATACCAAACTTTAGGTGAAAATGCCTGTTGTTCATTTGGGGGTTGCCAAGGAGTTCATCAGAAGTGTACCAGTTGAATAAACTGTGTCTTGACAAAAGTCCTGAATTCTGTTTGTTTTGTCAGGACCAAGTGTATGAGGTGACAGCTTATGCCACATCAGAGGAGTATCACCTGGAAGATTTGAGCACAGCATTAGAACAGCAGGGCCTCTATCTCGTCTCAAGTCTGCCCGAAGGTTAGGTGTTAACACTTTTTCTACAGTGATTTAGAACAGCAGGGCCTCTATCTCATCTCAAGTTTGCCCGAAGGTTAGGTGGTAACACTTTTTCTACAGTGTTTTAGAACAGGAGGGCCTCTATCTCATCTCAAGTCTGCCCGAAGGTTAGGTGTTAACACTTTTTCTACAGTGTTTTAGAACAGGCGGGCCTCTGTCTCGTCTCAAGTCTGCCCGAAGGTTAGGTGTTAACACTTTTTCTACAGTGTTTTAGAACAGGAGGACCTCTATCTCGTCTCAAGTCTGCCCGAAGGTTAGGTGTTAACACTTTTTCTACAGTGTTTTTGAACAGCAGGACCTCTATCTCGTCTCAAGTCTGCCCAAAGGTTAGGTGTTAACACTTTTTCTACAGTGTTTTAGAACAGGAGGGCCTCTATCTCGTCTCAAGTCTGCCCGAAGGTTAGGTGGTAACACTTTTTCTACAGTGTTTTAGAACAGCAGGACCTCTATCTCGTCTCAAGCCTGCCCGAAGGTTAGGTGTTAACACTTTTTCTACAGTTTTTTAAAACAGTAGGGCCTCTATCTCGTCTCAGTTGTTGAGTACGACGTTAAACCCCAAGCACTCACTCTATCTCGTCTCAAATCTGTCCGAAGGTTAGGTGTTAACACTTTTTCTACAGTTTTTTAGAACAGCAGTTCCTCTGTCTCATCTCAAGTGTGCCGGAAGGTTAGGTGTTAACACTTTTTCTACAGTGATTTAGAACAGCAGGACCTCTATCTCGTCTCAAGTCTGCCCGAAGGCTAGGTGGTAATACTTTTTCTACAGTGTTTTAGAACAGCAGGGCCTCTATCTCGTCTCAAGTCTACCCGAAGGTTAGGTGGTAACACTTGTTCTACAGTGTTTTAGAACAGCAGGACCTCTATTTCGTCTCAATTCTGCCCGAAGGTTAGGTGGTAACACTTTTTCTACAGTTTTTTAAAACAGTAGGGCCTCTATCTCATCTCAAGTGTGCCTGAAGGTTAAGTGTTAACACTTGTTCTACAGTGTTTTAGAACAACAGGACCTCTATCTCATCTCAAGTCTGCCCGAAGGTTAGACATTAACACTTTCTCTGTAGTGTTTTAGAACAGCCGCCCAACTGTTTTGGCTCAAGCCTGACTGAAGGTTAGGTGTAAACACCTTCTCTACAGTATTTTAGAACAGCAGGGCCTTTATTTTGTCTCAAATCTGTTTGACAGTTAGGTGTTAACACTTTCCCTACAGTGTTTTAGAACGTTAGGGCCTCTGTCTCCCCTTAAGTCTGCCTGAAGGTTAGGTGTTGACAGATTCTCTCTAGTGTTTTAATACAAATGTATGTAATACAAATGATTCCTCCAATTTCAGTTGGGATATAAAGATGTAGAAATTCACTTGGAACTCAGCACTGAGAGTTTAGAGCAAGGAAACAGGAGTGGTTGGCCGGGTGTTAGTATAATGTGACTGGGTAGGGTGTCTGGTGTCTTTGGCAGGATATATCAGTGGTAGCAGCACATGGACTTGTCCTGTCACCAGAGGGCACAGCCTATATGTACAAAAACCTCGTGACCATATAACTGAAAAATTGTTTAAGTATGATATGAAATCCCAAGCATACGGTTACATGTACATGTACATACATATTTAACCTTTCCTGTGAATGTCCATCAACTTGACCATGACAGCTGTGGGTTTGATGGGAATTGCTGGGTATTACATCCCAAGCCAGACCTTTTCCCAATCCCTTTGTTCAGCACAATAAAATATGTTCATAGTAAACAGAAACCAGGCCTTGATCAATTAACTCACGTATTTGTGTCTCACCATCTTGGTCCCAGCAATGTTTGGCACGTAATTCAGATTCGTCCAGCGGTCTCTTCCTCAGAGCAGTCGTTTCAGATTATGTTTTTAACTTGTGCTGCCATAGTAGTTAAAGATCATTTTTGCGTGCCCAAGCCTAATTTCATTGTTACCTTTATTACCTTCAAACTTTTTACATGTTTCGAAGGTGTTTATTCAAGCAAATTCTGGGGGCATTACTTTGTGTAGACTGATAAAGTTGTACTTTTTGTGAAGCCCTGAAATCAGCCAGTTCAACCGATGTAGTTTTGTCTCCTGTATGATTTTAAAAACATGCATAATGTGAGTAATTAGGGTACCTTCATTAATAAATCTTACTGTTGTTTTGCAGCAGAAAAGTCTGGATTATGATGTAAAAATTATAATGCACATATTGCATATCCAGTTATTGCTGTAAAAAGAAATAATATTGAACAGAAAGGTGTTTTTATCTTCAGATGTGGAGAATGCCCTGTATGTGTGTGCCAAATACAAGGTGGATGAAACACAGCGTGAAGTCTTCTTCTTCAGGTAAATGTAGTGTTATCACAGCGAATATAAACAAAACACTTCATGAAAGGATAAAGTTGCTTTGGAAGCACTGACTGTTTCAAACACAAAATTATGTACCTGGTACTAGATAGGTCATATATGTCTGTGTAGATAATGAGTTTGAGTCTTAATAAAGCCACAAGATAGTGGTTTCTTGTGCACAGAATAAAACACCAATGAGATCAGTAAGTATATCTTAAAACTATACCCATTAAACATCAATCCAGACTTTCTTGTATTCCTACATTTGGTTTTACATGTAAAAACCTGACCATCACTCTTCCTACATTGAAGGTAAATCTAGTAAGTGACTCAACTAGATGGACAGGTAAGTTAACCCCGCCAGAGCATTTTCTTTGTATCATGGTTGCCCCAGTTTTGAGTAATAAAGTTTGAACCAAACACCTGTAAATATCCATAGGCCATGGTGTTTGTTTTTCTAATCTTTCTCACCATAATCTTTCCCACTTTGTTTCAGGGAGGGCTGTGCAGTGTTTTGGAACATGCCAGAGACAGAAGTAGGAGTTTGTTGATACATTACTTTGATATTATCAGATGTTGGGTCTTATAATGTTATAGAGGTATTGCTGGTTCACACAGCTGAATTGTTCTTCTGTGGCCCAATGGGGTCAGTGGCTGAACTCTGCCCCAGATAAGTGGGTTTGATGGCTGATCTCGGGCCCCATACCTGTGGAGTCACTGGCTGATCTCGGCCCCTGACCAATGGGGTCACTGGCTGATCTCGGCCCCATACTAATGGAGTCACTGGCTGATCTCAGCCCCTGACCATTGAGTGAGTGAGTGAGTGCTTGGGGTTTAACGTCGTACTCAACAATTTTTCAGTCATATGACGACGAAGGAATCATTAGGGTGCATGCACGTGTAATGTGCCTCCTTGTTGCAGGACGGATTTTCACCGCTCTTTTATTTAGTGCTGCATCACTGAGACGACTTACCGAAGGCAAGTAAGCCGCCCCGCCCGAGCCATTATACTGAAACGGGTCAACCAGTCGTTGCACTATCCCCTTCATGCTGAACGCCAAACGAGGAAGTTACAACTTCCTCTTTTAAAGTCTTAGGTGTGACTCGACCAAGGATTGATCCTGGATCTACCGGTCCCGAAGCGGACGCTCTACCAACTGTGCTATCCGGGCCGGTCCCCTGACCATTGAGGTGACGGGTGAAGTCAGGAGGTTTGTCAGAGACATGAGCCTGGAGAATAACAATGGTTTGCTTCAGGCTCTGTTAATAAAGGTTTCCTTTATCCATAAACTTGAACTTGTCTCTATCGTAGGAGTGAAGAATTCTTCTCTCCGTTTTTTTATCTGTTTTGTCAAAGATCTATTTATGCTACTTGTCTTTTTGAATATGATAAGTTATTAGAATCTTGGGAATTGCTCTCTAAATTTAGTTAGGTTTAACAATTATACATGTCCATGTGACAGTCTTTTTTATTCAAAGAAATTCTTTGTGTGAATATGCTGTTCTAATTTGTAAACTATATGCATGGACACCTTCAAGATGCATGTTGTTTGAGGTGAAGTCCAGTAAAGCGATATGGAAAACTATTTATGTGTGTTTTTTGGTATAAAACTAAAATGGTCTTTTCTTTTAACAGAGAGCTGAAGTGCTGAAATTTGTTGAGAAGTTCTCAGAGAATGTGTATAGTGTAAGTCTGATAGAGCATGAATTGGAGAAGATGGACTTTGTCTATACACAGTGAGTAACATTATCAGTCATGATGCCTGAGAAACATTACCTGTCTTGATGTCTATACAGTTTGTAACACTACCTGTCATGATGTCTATACAATTTGTAACACTACCAGTCATGATGTCTATACAGTGTGTAACATTACCAGTCATGATGTCTGTACAGTGTGTAACATTACCTGTCATGATGTCTATACAGTTTGTAACACTACCAGTCATGATGCCTATACAGTGTGTAACATTACCAGTCATGATGTCTATACAGTGTGTAACATTACCTGTCATGATGTCTATACAGTTTGTAACACTACCTGTCATGATGTCTATACATTGAGTAACATTATACAGTAACATTATCAGTCATGATACACATTTAGTAACGTTACCAACTGTGATACAGTTACTAACGTTGTTAGTTATGATGTTTACACAGTGAGTAACATTTATTGATGATATCTATACATTAACATTACCGGTCATGGTACACAGATAGTAACATTACCAGTCATGATGTTTATACAGCGAGTAACACTAGCAGTTTTGATGTCTATGCACAGTAGCATTACCAGTCGTCATGTCTATACATAGTAGCATTACCAATCATGATGTCTATACATAGTAACATTACCAGTCATCATGTCTATACATAGTAGCATTACCAGTCGTCATGTCTATACATAGTAGCATTACCAATCATGATGTCTATACATAGTAGCATTACTATTTTTTATTCAGCTTTCACCCAAGAACATGATTGGAAAGTCATTAATTAGTGCTGTAGTTAGTGCCGACACCTATATGTCTTTATAGTGTCAACACAGTATTGTTAAAATACTGCAGCTATAAAGGTGCCATAAATCCATTGTTTTTATATGTTTCATGTGAGTTTGAAGATACCTTTGATGAAGGTTGAAAATGATTTAAGGATAACAAAATTGTGCAACTAATGTATATTTCCACGTATCATTTGTTCATCTCAGAAAGTGCTCGTGATTGTTTCGAGAAAGTGCTTGTATTTGGTTTGAGAAAGTGCTTGCCTAGGGTGATTTGCAGGGTGATTGTTCAAGCTTATTCTGTGTGTGGTGGGGGGGGGGATTATTCTGTGGAGACTGATAAAATCATACTTTTTGTGAAGCCCTGAAATTGGCCAATCCAGCCAATGTCATTTTCTCTCCAAAATGTAATTATAAACATGCATAAATTGCACTGAAAGTTGCTCTTTCATATGCCAAGAGGTTGAAGAATTGGTGTACTTATTTATATATTTATTTATTTATTTGGGTCTTTACGCCATTGTCAAGAATATTTCACTTACACGACGGTGGCCACCATTATGGTGGGGGAAAAACCTGACAGAGCCCGGGGGGAAACCCATGACCATCTGCAGGCTGCTGACAGACCTTCCACTTATGAGCTGGACTAGAACTCTCACCGACCACAAATAATAATAGGCTCCTGAATTCTAGTGCTGTGCTGGCTAGGTAGCCGCTGTTTGTTTTCATAGAGTCCTTGTGTTTGTTTTTGAGAAAGTGCTTGTGTTTTCAGAAAGGCTCCCAGTCTCACATCTGGCACTATTCACATTCAGGAGCGTCAGGATGTTGATACAGAAGAGAGCTCTGCTCAGACCACCCTCGTCAAATATGCATTCTCCAACGCTCTCTCGCTGTCTGTCAAGCTGGGCATTTGGGAGGCTTCCTTGGATAAATTTGTGGAGTCCATAGAACCTGTTCTGGAGGTGATTTCATAATAATAAGTCATAGAGCTGCATATACATTGTAAAACACATTAGAATGACGGGTTTATATATGTACATGTCAGTCAGTCATTTTTCTGTACATGTAT
Source organism: Liolophura sinensis (assembly GCF_032854445.1). Taxonomy (NCBI): domain Eukaryota; kingdom Metazoa; phylum Mollusca; class Polyplacophora; order Chitonida; family Chitonidae; genus Liolophura; species Liolophura sinensis. The sequence goes on along the minus strand of NC_088304.1, from coordinate 8,109,193 downwards.
GTATACGTGTATATATATATATACATATATTTATATAGCAAGATGTGGTTGTTGCTTTGGACTTTAAAGTGAACACAAAGTGTACCACTATATCCACATAGAAAAAATGATATATGACAAAGTTATCAGAGAAAAATATGTAAAAAAATTCTCCAAAGTTTTGAAAGCCGAGAAGATGAAGTTGAAGCATTGGAGATATGGCACTGATGGACAATTCACTCCAAACAGCCAAGGTGTAGCAGCCCTTATGAACTTGGCCAATCACTAGCGCTCAAAGCGTCACATGATAATTGGTTGTCATGCAAAAGCCTATTAGCTTCCGATGGTCAGTGTCGTTTCTTAAATATATCCGTGCAATAAATTGGATTTTGCGGTTAGTTTAAGTGTTAAAATGATGTATTTTGAACCACACATTTATAAACAGGGAACTTAGAACTTGCATTTTCCCCTTTACCTCTATGACATCAGTGTGTGTGCAAGTGTTGCCTTCTTCAGGTGACTCTTATACCCTTTTGTCATCAGGTACCAGAACAAATGTCTCCTCCTTCAGGTCACCCTCATACCCCTTTGTCATCAGGTACCAGAACAAATGTCTCCTCCTTCAGGTCACCCTTATACCCCTTTGTCATCAGGTACCAGAACAAATGTTTCCTCCTTCAGGTCACCCTCATACCCCTTTGCCATCAGGTAGCAGAACAAGTGTCTTCTCCTTCAGTTCACACTTGTAACCCTTTGTCATCAGGTACCAGAAAAAATGTCTCCTCCTTCAGGTCACCCTCATACCCCTTTGCCATCAGGTAGCAGAACAAATGTCTCCTTCTTCAGGTCACCCTTATACCCCTTTGTCATCAGGTACCAGAACAAATGTCTCCTACCTTCAGGTCACCCTCATACCCCTTTGTCATCAGGTACCAGAACAAATGTCTATTCCTTCTGTTCACCCCTATACCCCTTTGCCATCAGGTACCAGAATAAATTTCTCCTCCTTCAGTTCACCCTTATACCCCTTTGTCATCAGGTACCAGAACAAATGTCTCTTCCTTTAGGTAACCCTTATACCCCTTTGTCATCAGGTACCTGAACAAATGTCTCCTCCTTTAAGTCTCCCTTATACCCCTTTGTCATCAGGTACCAGAGGAAATGTTGCCTATAATATTGCGCTTACTTGTATTTATAGTTAGAAAGCTTTGTGGAATGATTTCTTTACGTTTCCTCATTCAGGATATGAAGGTTGGCAGGAGAATCAAAATGACAAAACAAGAGGTGCTTCAGAAAACTGGAGAGCTGTTCACTTTGAGGTTAGTGTTCCGCTCATGTTCAACAGGTTCTCTTATATCTGTATACGTTGACAGACTCGTGATTGGGGAAATCAGAATTTATTGTGATCTTTCCTTGGCAAGATTTTATAAACTTTATTTGTTTTTTATTGGTCTTTTGGAAATATTATTAAAATGTAGATTGTTTATCCTTAATATATACTCAGTTCAGTGCTCGTTTTCTGCAGACATTTGATCAACTTGAGCTCAGATTTGCTGGACCCTCCAGACTTTTACTGGGACAGAGAACAACTGGAGACATTGTACCAACAGGCTTTTGTCTACCTGAACATTCCCAAGAGGACAAAGGTGAGGAGTTGTTAACATGTACTCAGTGTTTATAGTGATGAACAAAACAACAAAAAACACAGAAAAGCTTCCATTAGAGACTTCTATCATCAGGTGTATGTGGTATATATACAAGATTGCAAAGGTAGAGTGGAAGTTGGGCTTCAAAAGGCAATCAAAATTTATTGACATCCTGAACAATTTACTAATACAGCTTAATTTTTATCCAACCTGTCACATTCTCAACCAAATTTTGCCTCTTCAGAGTTTGATAATGGAAAAAATTGCCCACTGTTATGTCATTTTACAAGTTTCTCTTGAAAAATCTTGAAGTCAGACAGGTCTCATATTATACAGGTAGCTTTATGGACACATGGCTCAATCCAACAGACAGAAATAGCAAAACCACCTGACTCAATAACTCATGTATATTTGTATCAAGTTCATTATCCAATCAAGTACTAGTGGCAAAAATATAGAACATCTTCATTTGTTATTCAGTTGATGAATTAGAAGTTGTACCATTGCTGTGAACTGACAGAACTGTTGATCTCTGCTGAGTGTTTCTGTAACAGGTGATGAATGAAAAGTTATACCATTGCTGTGGACTGACAGAACTGTTGATCTCTACTGAGTGCTTCTGTTACAGGTGATGAATGAAAAGTTATACCATTGCTGTGAACTGACAGAACTGTTGATCTCTGCTGAGTGCTTCTGTTACAGGTGATGAATGAAAAGTTATACCATTGCTGTGAACTGACAGAACTGTTGATCTCTGCTGGGTGCTTCTGTTACAGGTGATGAATGAGAAGTTAAACCATGGCTGTGAACTGACAGAACTGTTGATTCCTACTGAGTGTTTTTGTTACAGGTGATGAACGAGAAGTTAAACCATGGCTGTGAACTGACAGAACTGTTGATCTCTACTGAGTGCTTCTGTTACAGGTGATGAACGAAAAGTTAAACCATTGCTGTGAACTGACAGAACTGTTGATTTCTACTGAGTGCTTTTGTTACAGGTGATGAACGAAAAGTTAAACCATTGTTGTGAACTGACAGAACTACTGATCTCCCACCTGAATGACAATCATCACATCAGACTGGAGTGGATGATCATACTGCTGATCATGGTTGAGGTAAGAGAAACTGCCTGCCAAACAGCAGTAGCTACTTCTCAGATCTGTGTGAATTTTCCTCTACCCACAAACAGCAGTGTTTCCCAGAGCTCTGTCAAGTTTCCTCTACCTACAAACTGCAATGCTCCCCAGAGCTGTGTCAGGTTTCCTCAACCCACAAACTGCAGTGTTCGTCAGAGCTGTGTCAGCTTTCTTCTACCCACAAACTGTAATGCTCCCCAGAGCTCTGTCAGGTTCCTTCTAACCACAAAGAGTAGTGTTCCCCCAGAGCTGTGTCATGTTTCCTCTACCCACAAATAGCAGTGTTCCTCAGACCTCTGTCAGGTTTTCTCTACCCTCAAACAACAGTGTTCCCCAGAGCTCTGTAAGGTTTCCTTTACCCTCAAACAGCATTGTTCCTCAGAGCTCTGTCATGTCTCCTCTACCCACAAACAGTAGTGTTCCTCAGAGCTCTGTCAGGTTTTCTCTACCCACAAACAACAGTGTTCCCCAGAGCTCTGTCAGGCTTCCTCTACCCTCAAACAGCAGTGTTCCCCAGAGCTCTGTCAGCTTTCCTCTACCCACAAACCGCGGTGTTCCTCAGAGCTTTGTTAGCTTTCCTCTGCCCACAAACTGCAGTGCTCCTCAGAGTTCTGTCATGTTTCCTTTACCCACAAACAGCGGTGTTCCCCACGTCTCTATTAGGTTTACTCTACCCACAAACAGCGGTGTTCCCTACATCTCTGTTAGGTTTACTCTACCCACAAACTGCTGTGTTCCCCAGAACTCTGCCAAATTTCCTCTATTCACATGCTGCAGTGTTCCCCTAAGCTGTTCCAGATTTGCTCTGTTCACAAACTGCATTTTCCCCAGAGCTCTGCCAGATTTCCTCTATTCACAAACAGCAGTGTTCCCTACAGCCCTGTCAGGGTTCCTCTACGTACAAATGGTATTGTTCCCCAGAGCTCTGCCAGGTTGCCTCGACCAACAAACTGCAGTGTTCCCCAGAGCTCTGCCAGATTTCCTCTGTTCTCAAACAGTACCGCTTTTGCATATACGAAGGAATATAAGGCATTCTATAAATCTTAAATAGACTACATATGTGTTTTGTTCAGGTTTTCTTCGAGATTGTTCACTACGTGGAGAAGTACACTGTTCAGGAGGAGTTCTCTGTGACATCACAGACTGCAAATAGCACAGAAAGGTGATCAGTTGAGAACTGTGGTTGGTTTGAATCAGTATCATGTACTGTCGTCATCAGGAGTTCCGGATATTCCATCATGCAGTCAGCAAATCAGGCACATCCTGCTGTAAACTGTTGTGGGGATATATCTCTGTTGTCTGTGTGTCAGTGAAATTCAGAAGATATCATGAGTGAGAATGTTGATGGTAGTTGGGTGTTTCCCATCTCATACAGCGCCATCTGTGATCAGGGGGGGAGAACTGGTCAGCGAGCCCTTGTGTGCCAAATAGTAAGGCTTGCGTATTTAAACTTTACATACAATTGGGAGGGAAATATATTGTGGTGTGAACGCTGTTTTAAGGGGCTTTAGAAGTAAAGTATCTGTTGCTTGTGGTCATCTCTGCTCAGGGGTCTGTACATGAGATAACGCTGAGCTTTAACAGGAGTTATAAAGGTAACTAGCTATTTAGGCTAATCATTGTTTGCCAAAACCTTTTAATCTTTGACCAATCAAGAAACAAAGAGAACGCAGCAATAAGGAATTCATGGATTTCTGACATTAGACTGCGTTATGCAGGAAGTTAGTTTAGGTACATTGTGGATAGTCATAAGTCACTCCTCCCCCCCCCCCCCCTCAAACTCCCACCATCCACCCCCACAAGCTAATCTGATTTTCCCACTACATTCTGGAACAATAGCCTATTCAACTAGAGAAGAGCACCAAAAATGGGTTCTAGGTCAAAACCTTGCCAGTGAATTATGTACACATGTATATGTACGTATGTATGTATAATGTATGTATTGTATCAAAGACTGTGCTACATTAAATTGTTTTCTATAACCTCAGAATTTCACCTCTGTTCTCCATCTTACTGGTCAATGTAAAGGGTGAGGTCAAGGTCGCAGGGTGCAGGTGGCTGTCTTACTATCATTCAAAGTATTGGTTTAATTCATCCTCTACTCTGTCCTGAATATGGGGTTCAGCAACAATCAAATCAAGTCAATTTTCAAAATGTCCTTCCTTAAGTGTTATTAAGGCTTTGTTCCAAGCACTTGGCAAGGTGATATCAGAGTGTGGAGCAAAGCCTTCAAAAACTTTATGCAGAAAAACCTTGTCAGTCTCTCCATTTTTCTCCATCCATGAGTGTGGCATCTCATTTATAATTGAAATGCAGTTGACTCTAGTATTGAACGCCCGCCAATCCTTGACGCTGAAACCCATCATTATTTGCGAGTCTCAACCATTTGTAACCTGCCAGTACTCATTGTTAGGTTGTTAATTTATTGGATAATTTGAGGGAAACATCGTTGAGCTGCAGATCTTAATGATCAGATATTAATGTAATATAAAATTCACCCACTTAAAAGGTAAAAACCACTAGAGCAACGACATTGTGGCAGTTGTCAAAGGCCCTCATATCGGTGCCAGGTGAGAAAATGGTAAAGCAAATTCCATATAGAAATTTATCAAAATAACATCTTGTAAAGAGACTGAGTACAAACAAGCTCATTGCTAGAAGTAAATAGGTCTTTATTACGCCCGAACATTGCAGGTTGTTTTAGTTACACATTATTTCTTGCTAAACATTGCTTTTTGACCTGGTTAAGGATCTGCCTTCAGTTTGCTCACTTGGACGTACTTGATCTGCATGGCGGCGTTCTCACCGTTGTTCACGTGGGGTTTCCATGTGGGGTACCAGCGGCTCTTTGCGTTCCAGAAATCCCTCATGGCCGTACTGGAGGTATCGGTCCAGGGTTTAGGGTAGCCGGCGTTCTGGGCATTGTCCGGGAAGTACCCATTGTTACCTCCCACCGCTACGTTCATGACAATGTGGAACTGTCGAAAATAGGCCGTAGCTATTTGATTGTTGTATAATGCCATACTCTGGAATTTTCACTTATACAAATGCCAGTCAGTTTTATATGCGTTGCCAGGACAAGTGGTCTTCAACGAACTATAAGACAGCATTAACGGTCCCACGGGTGCTCTCGATAACTAATTATCACTTATGCCCAAAGAAAACAAGGGGACTTCAGAGACACTCGACCCAAGGACCGAATCGAAGCAAAACCTTGTGTGTTTGCGGTTCAGAGTTAGTTATTATCTACTTTCGAGATTTGATCGCGATAGTGTAATATTAAATGAAATGAAAAAGCTCGTAAGAACTATCCTTATAAAATTTAGTATCTATAAAAAAGGCGATTATTTACAATCCCAACACATACTCCTGAGTAAGTGCCATAAACACGATCAAACTTCAGGTTTGGCAAATTCAGGGAGCATCTACTGAGGTCAGTGGCTCATGACCGATTGGTCAGAACTGGAATGTTTCAGGTAAATCAATAGCTGAGTGCCAAACGCAAAAGGTTGTATGATGTGTCAGCCTTTGTGCCAATAAGACTCTTGCCCCGGACTGCGCAAGTCAGGAACCTGTCGTTGGCTATTAAAGCAATCCCGATGCCTGGTCACTTTGCATTGTTCTGATGTAAACGTGTACTTAATGTAACACCACTTTGAGTAATTCTAGACCACTGAAATCTAATACATCACTTCAGTCTTTTACCTAATCAGATTTAGCCATGGCCCTCGGGGGTCCTTAAACCGTTACTTAATCCTTTACGTGAGCAGTTAGAATAGAACATTTTGATGTAGACCGAAAGTGGCAAAATCTCACCGGTTATACATAAGTGACGATTTTACACTGTCGTCGCTCCTGTGGATTTATTCTCCACGCTGTAGTCTTTTACTGATCAGGATGCAACAACATTCACACAAACCTTTTGGTCGAAAGGCGCCATTTTGCCTCTTCCCTTCCACGGATTGTCAACATTAGGGAACCCGCCCAGGCCCCAGAACCCGTGCGCCCCAGGATCTACAGTCTTGATCAGTTGGTTGTCCAGGTAGAACCTGAATTGTATAGAACAATAAAATGTTGTTCAGAAGGGCAGAAATGAATTTGTGAGTATTATTAGTTTGTTTTAGGTCAAACAAAATGGTAAAGTGTTTCTATCTTGAGTCAAACCGGGCGGCCAGGCAGAAATTCAATCTGGGTGGTGCAACAGTTTTAGACTATTTAGAATCTAGGCGTCAAAACAAACATTCGTACAGCAGCCATCAACAATAATATATACGTTACAGGGATAACTTGGGAGGGTATATGGGACCTGGTCAGGGTCTTTAGAATGGACTTTGTCAGGAGCTTGGGATGGGTCTTGGAATGGGACTTGGTCAGGATCCTGGTCGGGGTCTTGGTATGGGATTTGGTCAGGAGCCTGGGATGGGATTTGGTCAGGAGCTTGGGATGGGACTGTCAGGAGCCTGGGATGGGACCTGGTCAGGGTTTGGGATGGGACTTGGGGAGGAGCCTGGGATAAGACTTGGTCAGAGCTTGGGATGGGACTGTCAGGTGCTTGGGATGGGACTTGGTCAGGGTTTTTGGATGGGACTTGGTCAGGAACCTGAGATAAGACTTGGTCAGAGCTTGGGATGGGACTGAGGTGCTTGGGATGGGACTTGGTGAGGAGCCTGGGATAGGACTTGGTCAGGAGTCTGGGATGCGACTTGGTTAGGGTCTTAGGATGGAACTTTGTCAGGAGCTTTGGATGGCGTTTGGGATGGGACATGGTCTGGGGTCCGGGATGGGATCTGGTCAGGAGGTTGGGATGAGACTTCGTCAGGAGCCTGAGATGAGATTTGGTCAGGAGCTTGGGATGGGATTTTGTGAGGGTCTTGGGATGAGACTTGGTAAGGAGCTTGGGATGGAACTTGGCCAGGAGCTCGGGATGGCACGTGGTCAGGAGATTGGGATGGCACTTGGTCAGGGCCTTAGGATAGCACTTGGTCAGGGTAGGATCGCCTGTAGCGCTAACATATCGCTTTAGATGAGCCAGTATGGGCCCAGGACTAGTATTTATTAAGCAACTTAATACTTGATTAAAAATTGCAAGCGCATAAAAAGTCAAACTCAGAACAGGAAAGAAATCAAACTGTGGTTGGTACGTTGTTCTCCAGTAAAGAATCAGTGTAAAAATTTTATAAAACCTCCTAGGGCAACACATTTTAAATGTAGCTGCATGCATGTGTTGGAAATTCTGACTTGCGTCTTAAGATTTTCGATAAAAATCGGCCCAGGTGTAATATTGATGAAGCTTATTTGGTGCTGATTTCTTAACTTTGTGTAGCACAAAGAGAGATGTTACCGTATAGAGTTCTCGTCCCATTCCACGGCGTACTTATGGAAGCTGCTGCCAAACGTTCCACTTTGTAACGTTCTAATAATGAAGATTCAAACACCATTAAAACATAATGACATGACTAGATCAGTTTCAGCGTAGTACATGCTCACAATACTTGGATGTTCATATGCAGAGATTCGGGAGTCTGGCTCATGGTAGTAGGCCTGCGCGAATAAATTCTAACACCGTTTTCATGCACGTGATGTTGACAATACTCTCCGCAAGACGGACAGGCAAAACAAATATTATCAACCGAGCTGATTTCTGACCTATTAAAAAGCAATACCTCTTTTTTGGTCATTGATCGAAATATTTCCATTTCGTATGACCCTTTCCTCATGCAGACAGCGCCTACCGAAGGCTTTCTATCATAGGGTTTGTGTCTACGTTGTACGAGGTGAATAGTTTATTGTAAGTACAGTTTTAGATTTAACTATCAATACTTACAGTTCTTTTCTCTACAAGTAGACAAAATGTAACGAGTTGCTAACTATGGCAATTTTATTTATGTATTTTTTTGATTTATTGATTCGCGTTTCTCACTGCAGTAAGGTTTTCATTTATTTGTTCAATTATTTATTTATTCATTTATTTATTTGATAAGTGTTTTTACGCCGTACTCAAGAATATTTCACTTATACGACAGCGGTCAGCATTATGGTGGGAGGAAACCGGGCAGAGCCCAGGGGAAGCCCAGGATCATCAGCAGGTTGCTGCCATACCTTCTCACGTATGGCAGGAGAGGAATTTTCATTTATTAGAATAGCAGACAGGTTTATGGGTGGAAGAAGGAAATGGAAACTCCCGAAGTAGTCGACTGGCCTGCATTATGTGTACATGAAAACATCCTGACCTAATTAAAGCATCAGTCGAATTGACGAAAACTGGATTTGAGCCTACAACGTTAATGACCTGGTGTCCGAGGTGCTGTTTCTAGTATAACTTTGTCGCCGAATGGTTATTACATGTGTGTTAGGTACTCGATTCAGAACAGGAAGCCAGAGCGCCAGGGGTAGCGGCAGTTGTGCTGTGTTTCTGCCACAAACAGGACTCCACAATGATACAGCTCTTTCTGAAGGTTAGTTTTTGGCACTGAAAGTTCAGAATTTGAAACATTTGCCTTCAGGAGACAGTGATAAGGTGGTCCAAATTTTAATTTCTACCGCCCACAAAAAAGCCCTAAACCAGTATTTAAGTTTTGACGTAAGATAGAAATGGTTTTGTAGAATCAGCCCAGGAGCACGTGACGAATGCGATCGCTGTTAGTCTGTCAGCAACCTGCAGATGGTCGTGGGTTTCCCCCATGCCCTGCCCTGCACTCAAATAATAAACAAATAAATGAACAAACTTTTCCACGTGGGCCTTGGTGTAGGGGTCGTTAGGCCAGAAGGGACCGAAGTGAAGGGTGGAGGCCATCGTGTCCACACCAATAGAATGACCCCCGGGAGCTCTTAGCTGGACGTTACCTGTAGGTCAAAACAGACAAACACCGTTATAGTATGATGGTGGGGTCTAACTACATGGTCTGTCCCTACAAGTACTTGTATATCAGAAACATTTGTGGTTACAATTGCCCCAGGTGGACCTGTACTGGTGATATTGTGACTTCACCTGTCAAGTCCCGATACAAATAGTTGACGGACATTGTAGTAGGCTGGTTGTACGTGGGAAGGTCTTTCAACAACCTGCGGATGGTCGTGGATTTCAGCCGGACTATGCACGGTTTCCTCCCATCATAATGCCGGCCGCCGTAGTATAGGTGAAATATTCTTTACCACGGCTTAAAACACAAATCAGAGTGAATAAAAAGTAGACTAATCTGCTTGAAACTTGATAGTGATGGTAAACAAATAGCCACTCATCAGAACAGCGCGCACATAATGTTACAGAAGTCAAATTAACATGGGGATTATTAGATTATACAGTAAAATAGTTTTCAGAAATGAAAACTAAAAGACAAGGTGATCCCATTCCACCCCCTCCCCGACCCCCCACTCCCACCCCCATACACTGTGCGTTCATGCATTGTATATTAGAGACCTTTAGTTAAAAGATAGAAGTTAGAGGTTCAGTTTGTAACGTATAACTTCAAAATAGAGGAGGTCAGTATGCCAGCGCGGCGGCATGAGTTCGAGTCCAGCTCATGCTGGCTTCCTCTCCGGCCATACGTGGTGAGGTCTGTCAGCAACTATGATTGTGGGTTTCCCCCGGGCTCTGTCCAGTTTCCTCTTGACCATAATGCTAGTCGCCGTCGTATACGTGAAATATTCATGAATGCGGCGTGAAACAAATAATCAAATAAATAAATAAATACATGTAAATACTTGTAGTGGGTTTGGTGATTGGTTTGACGAGATGATATTCCAAATGTTTTAGTGTCAATTATGGGAAGTAAATGTAGGTGTACCTCATTTTGATTTAACCCTTGTAATTTGTCAAATTCTCCATTTTGTAATAATCTCATTAAGACCTTGGTCAATCTTTCGTTGCTTTTCAAAGTTTAGGTAAAGTTATAGACTATAGTCTCCTTATTCCCCTTGAGAAAATCTAGGACTCCTTCCTATACAATTTAACGTGTGAAAATAGCTCAAAAGCTTGAGAAAGCTACAATGTGAGCTGCGTTATGAATATTAGACACTGAATTACTGATTCTGAATGGTAAGAAGCACACAGATGAGGACGATATTTTATGAAGGGTAATTTTTTGGGCTTTTCAAAAATAAACAGCAAAAACTTGATTGGATTTGCGTTGACCTAATTCTTGCCAATAATCTCCGGTGTAGTCTTTTTAATTTCCCTTCCCTTCCAGAAACTGTATGACATATTCCATCGTAAATGGGCAATTAACACTTGGCTATGAGGACATGACAAAAAATCTTACCTCTACTTTCCACCAAATCTATTTCTCCAGAGGCAGGCCAGTCACCGTAAGCATTATCTGTCGGCAACATCCAGATGGCTGAAAAACATAGAAGAGCCGATTGATGAAAGGTTTTCCTTGCCTTTGACCACAGCGACACTTTCTGCTATTTGAGTTGAAGAATTTACCACAATCAATCACTTTGTCATATCCAATCCTGGTCAGAAATTTGTGATAACATGTTCACCACAGCCACATCCAGGGTTATATCTCAACTCCAATGAGTAAAAGGCCAAGAAAACATTAACTTGAAGGATATGCCAAATGAAAGAGCTTTAAACACTGTCGAAAGAAAGTAGTTTTATTTATTTATTCATTTATTTCACAACTTTTTTCAACCTGGTAAATTACATTCAGTTTGAAACTTCGAATTCTTCTGTGGAATTTTCTGACCATGTTGGGACCATTGACGTCACATCAGATTATTGATACCCTCTGGGTCCCAACAGATCATCCGAATTCTATGTTTTAAAAGGATTTTACTCAGTTGGAAACATTCTATGAAATGTTCATTCCCAAATGAAAAAGTATACTGTAATAATTGCTAAAAAGGAACACCTTTAAATTCAGCAAATGTTAAAACAGAGGGAATAAGATTTCCATCATGTGATGGGTCGTGGCCAAACAGTTTCCAAGTGTGGACCTCAGCATGGATAAAGTGCTGAATTTCGGATGCGAAGATCCAAGTTCAAATCCTGATAAAGACTTATATACACAGTATAATGCCTTAAATCACTATAGGCCTATATCTGGAGACACTTTATTTCTCCATGCATGCATCTAGGATGAAGAAGACAACTCCCGGCATGGAAAGGTCGTTTCATCAATGACTGACATAAACAATGACAATAAGTCGGAATTATTTATTTATTTGATTGCTGTTTTACGCCGTACTCAAGAATATTTCACTTATATGACGTCAGCCAGCATTATGGTGGGTGGAAACCAGGCACAGCCTGGGGGAAACCCACGACCATCCGCAGGTTGCTGACAGACATTCCCACATACGGCCGGAGAGGATGAGCTGAGCTGGACTTGAATTCACAGCGACCGCATTGGTGAGAGACTCACAGGTCATTACGCTGCGCAAGCGCGCTAACCAAATGAGCCACGGAGGCCCCCAGAATAAGGCGGATGACTGGGTGGGTAATATGGCCAAACCTTGGGAATATGGCCCCCCTTGATGCATACTTTTAGTTCGGATGGCCATGACAAATACAACGATCATAACCACTACTCCGCACAGCTATACCGGGAGAAGTTGTTGCCTGTATTATAACCTAACACAGTATTATTGATTCAGATAAACGTATTCAGAGTTTACAGACATATATATATATATATATATGATGGGAATAATCATAACATTGACAGGAATGAGTTACACAACGGTACACCTAACACCGTGCATAACCTCAAAAACCGTTGAAACTAAATTTATTTTCAGTATTGTTTAATTCTCACTTAGTCGTTTCAGTCCATTTGAAAATTTAAGATTGACCAGGTTATCCCCAACCTCTGATCAGCAATAAGCAGAATCAGTATTCTCACGAGATGACGCAGGACTAGACAAGGCATTATGGGGGCTCTCGCGCACTACCACGGCTAAAAGGCGTCATATTATTGTAGTTGATAAATTGAATACATACATCTTGCACAGACGAGTCTGTCGGCTCAATGGTTCAATTAGTAGGTACCCTAATAACATGTTTTTAACGCTATTAGTCTGCAAGAGCCGACACCTCATTTCACCTAAACCTGCGAGAACTTGCGAGACTCGGCTTACTTAATTTAACATGCAAGTATATGTTACAACATCTTTACAACGATCACTCACCAAGCCATATCCAATCCCTCCGGTCAGTAATCTGAGATATCATCTTTGTAAAACCACTCAGCACGACATATCCAATCCCCGGTCAATGATCTGAGATATCATCATTAAAACAATCACTCACCTGGCCATATTGAATTCTCGGTCTATGATATCATCTTTACAACAACGACTCACCAGGACAAAGCCAATACCCAGTAAGTAATATGACCAGGTGAGTGATTGTTTATCATCTTTAGAACAACCACTCCCCAAGCCATATCCAATCCCTCCGGTCAATAATCTGAGATATCATCTTTACAACAACCACTCATCTGGCCATATCCAATCCCTTCGGTCAATAATCTGAGATATCATCTTCATAACAACTACTCATCTGGCCATATCCATTCCCCGGTCAGTAATCTGAGATATCATCTTTACAATAACCACTCATCTGGCCATATCCAATCCCCTGTCAGTAATCTGAGATATCAACTTTACAATAACCACTCATCTGGCCATATCCAATCCCCGGTCAGTAATCTGAGATATCATCTTTGTAACACTCAACACGACATATCCAATCCCCGGTCAGTAATCTGAGATATCATCATTAAAACAATCACTCACTTGACCATATACAATACCCAGTCTGTAATCTGAGATATCATCTTTATAACAACCACTCAAAACGACATATCCAATCCCCGGTCAGTAATCTGAGATATCATCTTTGTAACAACCACTCAACACGACATATCCAATCCCCGGTCAGTAATCTGAGATATCATCTTTGTAACAATCACTCAACATGAAATATCCAATCCCTGGTCAGTAATCTGAGATATCATCATTAAAACAATCACTCACTTGGCCATATACAATACCCAGTCTGTAATCTGAGATATCATCTTTGTAACAACCACTCATCTGGCCATATCCAATCCCTTCGGTCAATAATCTGAGATATCATCTTCATAACAACTACTCATCTGGCCATATCCATTCCCCGGTCAGTAATCTGAGATATCATCTTTACAATAACCACTCATCTGGCCATATCCAATCCCCTGTCAGTAATCTGAGATATCAACTTTACAATAACCACTCATCTGGCCATATCCAATCCCCGGTCAGTAATCTGAGATATCATCTTTGTAACACTCAACACGACATATCCAATCCCCGGTCAGTAATCTGAGATATCATCATTAAAACAATCACTCACTTGACCATATACAATACCCAGTCTGTAATCTGAGATATCATCTTTATAACAACCACTCAAAACGACATATCCAATCCCCGGTCAGTAATCTGAGATATCATCTTTGTAACAACCACTCAACACGACATATCCAATCCCCGGTCAGTAATCTGAGATATCATCTTTGTAACAACCACTCAACACGACATATCCAATCCCCGGTCAGTAATCTGAGATATCATCATTAAAACAATCACTCACTTGGCCATATACAATACCCAGTCTGTAATCTGAGATATCATCTTTGTAACAATCACTCAACATGAAACATCCAATCCCCGGTCAGTAATCTGAGATATCATCATTAAAACAATCACTCACTTGGCCATATACAATACCCGGTCAGTAATCTGAGATATCATCTTTGTAACAACCACTCAACACGACATATCCAATCCCCTGTCAGTAATCTGAGATATCATCATTAAAACAATCACTCACTTGGCCATATACAATACCCAGTCTGTAATCTGAGATATCATCTTTGTAACAATCACTCAACATGAAATATCCAATCCCTGGTCAGTAATCTGAGATATCATCATTAAAACAATCACTCACTTGGCCATATACAATACCCGGTCTGTAATCTGAGATATCATCTTTGTAACAACCACTCAACACGACATATCCAATCCCTGGTCAGTAATCTGAGATATCATCATTAAAACAATCACTCACTTGGCCATATACAATACCCGGTCTGTAATCTGAGATATCATCTTTATAACAACCACTCAAAATGACATATCCAATCCCCGGTCAGTAATCTGAGATATCATCATTAAAACAATCACTCACTTGGCCATATACAATACCCAGTCAGTAATCTGAGATATCATCTTTGTAACAACCACTCAACGCGACATATCCAATCCCCGGTCAGTAATCTGAGATATCATCATTAAAACAATCACTCACTTGGCCATATACAATACCCAGTCTGTAATCTGAGATATCATCTTTGTAACAATCACTCAACATGAAACATCCAATCCCCGGTCAGTAATCTGAGATATCATCATTAAAACAATCACTCACTTGGCCATATACAATACCCAGTCAGTAATCTGAGATATCATCTTTGTAACAACCACTCAACGCGACATATCCAATCCCCGGTCAGTAATCTGAGATATCATCATTAAAACAATCACTCACTTGGCCATATACAATACCCAGTCTGTAATCTGAGATATCATCTTTGTAACAATCACTCAACATGAAATATCCAATCCCTGGTCAGTAATCTGAGATATCATCATTAAAACAATCACTCACTTGGCCATATACAATACCCGGTCTGTAATCTGAGATATCATCTTTGTAACAACCACTCAACACGACATATCCAATCCCCGGTCAGTAATCTGAGATATCATCATTAAAACAATCACTCACTTGGCCATATACAATACCCGGTCTGTAATCTGAGATATCATCTTTGTAACAACCACTCAAAATGACATATCCAATCCCCGGTCAGTAATCTGAGATATCATCATTAAAACAGTCACTCACTTGGCCATATACAATACCCGGTCAGTAATCTGAGATATCATCTTTGTAACAACCACTCAACACGACATATCCAATCCCCGGTCAGTAATCTGAGATATCATCATTAAAACAATCACTCACTTGGCCATATACAATACCCGGTCTGTAATCTGAGATATCATCTTTATAACAACCACTCAAAATGACATATCCAATCCCCGGTCAGTAATCTGAGATATCATCATTAAAACAATCACTCACTTGGCCATATACAATACCCGGTCAGTAATCTGAGATATCATCTTTGTAACAACCACTCAATGCGACATATCCAATCCCCGGTCAGTAATCTGAGATATCATCATTAAAACAATCACTCACTTGGCCATATACAATACCCAGTCTGTAATCTGAGATATCATCTTTGTAACAATCACTCAACATGAAACATCCAATCCCCGGTCAGTAATCTGAGATATCATCATTAAAACAATCACTCACTTGGCCATATACAATACCCGGTCAGTAATCTGAGATATCATCTTTATAACAACCACTCAACGCGACATATCCAATCCCCTGTCAGTAATCTGAGATATCATCATTAAAACAATCACTCACTTGGCCATATACAATACCCAGTCTGTAATCTGAGATATCATCTTTGTAACAATCACTCAACATGAAATATCCAATCCCTGGTCAGTAATCTGAGATATCATCATTAAAACAATCACTCACTTGGCCATATACAATACCCGGTCTGTAATCTGAGATATCATCTTTATAACAACCACTCAAAACGACATATCCAATCCCCGGTCAGTAATCTGAGATATCATCATTAAAACAATCACTCACTTGGCCATATACAATACCCGGTCTGTAATCTGAGATATCATCTTTATAACAACCACTCAAAATGACATATCCAATCCCCGGTCAGTAATCTGAGATATCATCATTAAAACAGTCACTCACTTGGACATATACAATACCCGGTCTGTAATCTGAGATATCATCTTTGTAACAACCACTCAACACGACATATCCAATCCCCGGTCAGTAATCTGAGATATCATCATTAAAACAATCACTCACTTGGCCATATACAATACCCAGTCAGTAATCTGAGATATCATCTTTGTAACAACCACTCAACGCGACATATCCAATCCCCGGTCAGTAATCTGAGATATCATCATTAAAACAATCACTCACTTGGCCATATACAATACCCAGTCTGTAATCTGAGATATCATCTTTGTAACAATCACTCAACATGAAATATCCAATCCCTGGTCAGTAATCTGAGATATCATCATTAAAACAATCACTCACTTGGCCATATACAATACCCGGTCTGCAGTCTGAGATATCATCTTTGTAACAACCACTCAACACGACATATCCAATCCCCGGTCAGTAATCTGAGATATCATCATTAAAACAATCACTCACTTGGCCATATACAATACCCGGTCAGTAATCTGAGATATCATCTTTGTAACAACCACTCAACACGACATATCCAATCCCCGGTCAGTAATCTGAGATATCATCATTAAAACAATCACTCACTTGGCCATATACAATACCCGGTCTGTAATCTGAGACATCATCTTTGTAACAACCACTCAACACGACATATCCAATCCCCGGTCAGTTATCTGAGATATCATCATTAAAACAATCACTCACTTGGCCATATACAATACCCGGTCAGTAATCTGAGATATCATCTTTGTAACAACCACTCAACGCGACATATCCAATCCCCGGTCAGTAATCTGAGATATCATCATTAAAACAATCACTCACTTGGCCATATACAATACCCAGTCTGTAATCTGAGATATCATCTTTGTAACAATCACTCAACATGAAACATCCAATCCCCGGTCAGTAATCTGAGATATCATCATTAAAACAATCACTCACTTGGCCATATACAATACCCAGTCAGTAATCTGAGATATCATCTTTGTAACAACCACTCAACGCGACATATCCAATCCCCGGTCAGTAATCTGAGATATCATCATTAAAACAATCACTCACTTGGCCATATACAATACCCAGTCTGTAATCTGAGATATCATCTTTGTAACAATCACTCAACGCGACATATCCAATCCCCGGTCAGTAATCTGAGATATCATCATTAAAACAATCACTCACTTGGCCATATACAATACCCAGTCTGTAATCTGAGATATCATCTTTGTAACAATCACTCAACATGAAACATCCAATCCCCGGTCAGTAATCTGAGATATCATCATTAAAACAATCACTCACTTGGCCATATACAATACCCAGTCAGTAATCTGAGATATCATCTTTGTAACAACCACTCAACGCGACACATCCAATCCCCGGTCAGTAATCTGAGATATCATCATTAAAACAATCACTCACTTGGCCATATACAATACCCAGTCTGTAATCTGAGATATCATCTTTGTAACAATCACTCAACATGAAATATCCAATCCCTGGTCAGTAATCTGAGATATCATCATTAAAACAATCACTCACTTGGCCATATACAATACCCGGTCTGTAATCTGAGATATCATCTTTGTAACAACCACTCAACACGACATATCCAATCCCCGGTCAGTAATCTGAGATATCATCATTAAAACAATCACTCACTTGGCCATATACAATACCCGGTCTGTAATCTGAGATATCATCTTTGTAACAACCACTCAAAATGACATATCCAATCCCCGGTCAGTAATCTGAGATATCATCATTAAAACAGTCACTCACTTGGCCATATACAATACCCGGTCAGTAATCTGAGATATCATCTTTGTAACAACCACTCAACACGACATATCCAATCCCCGGTCAGTAATCTGAGATATCATCATTAAAACAATCACTCACTTGGCCATATACAATACCCGGTCTGTAATCTGAGATATCATCTTTATAACAACCACTCAAAATGACATATCCAATCCCCGGTCAGTAATCTGAGATATCATCATTAAAACAATCACTCACTTGGCCATATACAATACCCGGTCAGTAATCTGAGATATCATCTTTGTAACAACCACTCAATGCGACATATCCAATCCCCGGTCAGTAATCTGAGATATCATCATTAAAACAATCACTCACTTGGCCATATACAATACCCAGTCTGTAATCTGAGATATCATCTTTGTAACAATCACTCAACATGAAACATCCAATCCCCGGTCAGTAATCTGAGATATCATCATTAAAACAATCACTCACTTGGCCATATACAATACCCGGTCAGTAATCTGAGATATCATCTTTATAACAACCACTCAACGCGACATATCCAATCCCCTGTCAGTAATCTGAGATATCATCATTAAAACAATCACTCACTTGGCCATATACAATACCCAGTCTGTAATCTGAGATATCATCTTTGTAACAATCACTCAACATGAAATATCCAATCCCTGGTCAGTAATCTGAGATATCATCATTAAAACAATCACTCACTTGGCCATATACAATACCCGGTCTGTAATCTGAGATATCATCTTTATAACAACCACTCAAAACGACATATCCAATCCCCGGTCAGTAATCTGAGATATCATCATTAAAACAATCACTCACTTGGCCATATACAATACCCGGTCTGTAATCTGAGATATCATCTTTATAACAACCACTCAAAATGACATATCCAATCCCCGGTCAGTAATCTGAGATATCATCATTAAAACAGTCACTCACTTGGACATATACAATACCCGGTCTGTAATCTGAGATATCATCTTTGTAACAACCACTCAACACGACATATCCAATCCCCGGTCAGTAATCTGAGATATCATCATTAAAACAATCACTCACTTGGCCATATACAATACCCAGTCAGTAATCTGAGATATCATCTTTGTAACAACCACTCAACGCGACATATCCAATCCCCGGTCAGTAATCTGAGATATCATCATTAAAACAATCACTCACTTGGCCATATACAATACCCAGTCTGTAATCTGAGATATCATCTTTGTAACAATCACTCAACATGAAATATCCAATCCCTGGTCAGTAATCTGAGATATCATCATTAAAACAATCACTCACTTGGCCATATACAATACCCGGTCTGCAGTCTGAGATATCATCTTTGTAACAACCACTCAACACGACATATCCAATCCCCGGTCAGTAATCTGAGATATCATCATTAAAACAATCACTCACTTGGCCATATACAATACCCGGTCAGTAATCTGAGATATCATCTTTGTAACAACCACTCAACACGACATATCCAATCCCCGGTCAGTAATCTGAGATATCATCATTAAAACAATCACTCACTTGGCCATATACAATACCCGGTCTGTAATCTGAGACATCATCTTTGTAACAACCACTCAACACGACATATCCAATCCCCGGTCAGTTATCTGAGATATCATCATTAAAACAGTCACTCACTTGGACATATACAATACCCGGTCTGTAATCTGAGATATCATCTTTGTAACAACCGCTTAACACCACATATCCAATCCCCAGTCAGTAATCTGAGATATCATCAGTAAAACACTCACTCACTTGGCCATATACAATACCCGGTCTGTGGTTTGAGATATTATCTTCACAACAACTACACACTATGCCATATCCTATACCCGGTCTGTAATCTGAGATATCATACTTACAACTTATGATACTTACATACTTACAATTCCCGGTCTGAGATATTATCTTCACAACAACTACATACTATGCCATATCCAATACCCGGTCTGTAATCTGAGATGTCAAACTTACAACAACCACTCACAAGGCTATATACAATTCCCGATCTGTAATCTGAGATATTATCTTTACAAAAGCTACTCACCAGGCCATATCCAATCTCCAGTCGGCATCTTGGCTTCGACCTCTAGCCGGCCGTAACGGAAGCTGAAGCTGTCTTTGGTGCGCAGGCGCGCAGACTGTATGGGGTTGATGTAGTTTTGCGCTGTACCGCGTCGTTCACACCCGTACCACTGGTTATTCGTACAGCCTCCTTTATAAAACAATCATTTGTTGGTTGAATAATTTACCGAATTATCCAGTCAGTGGTTTTAGATATCATACGCTTTGTGTGTACTGACCCTTATACACAGTGGGTATTCTATACCAGTCCCACATCCATTCTGAATCTACGCTGTTTTACATGTAAGCGATTGACTTATTCTCTTAACAGTCAGGTTTTAATGGTGAAAGAATCAAGGAGCAAATAACAAGTGACTCTCCAAAGGTGGAAAAATATTTTGACTTAAAGCTGTCAGAACAAACAACTGTCTCTCTTCTGACAAACCTGCTGACTTAAATCTGCCAGAATAACTGCCTCTCCTCTGACAAACTTGCGGACTTAAAGCAAACAACTGCATCTCTCCTGACAAACCTGCTGACTTAAATCTGCCAGAACAAACAACTGCCTTTCTCCTGACAAATTTGCTGACTTAAAGCTACCAGAACAAACAACTGCCGCTCTCCTGACAATTCTGCTGACTTAAATCTGCCAGAACAAACAACTGCCTCTCGCCATATACCTGACAAATCTGCTGACTTAAAGCTACCAGAACAAACAACTGCCTCTCTCCTGACAATCTGCTGACTTAAATCTGCCAGAACAAACAACTGCCTCTCTCCTGACTAACCTGCTGACTTAAAGCTACCAGAACAAACAACTGCCTCTCTTTTGACAAATCCACTGACTTAAATATGTCAGAACAAACAACAGCCTCTCTTCTGACAAATCTGCTGACTTAAATCTGCTTGAACAAACAACTGCCTATCTTCTGACAAATCTGTTGACTTAAATCTGCCAGAACAAACAACTGCCTCTCTTCTGACAAGTCTGTTGACTTAAATCTGCCGGAACAAACAACTGCCTCTCTTCTGACAAACCTGCTGACTTAAATCTGCCAGAGCAAACAACTGCCTCTCTTCTGACAAAACTGCTGACTTAAATCTGCCAGAACAAACAACTGCCTCTGTCCTGACAAATTTGCTGACTTAAATCTGCCAGAAGAAACAACTGCCTTTCTCAACTTCTTATCAACATCCTTCATTTTTATTTCTGTATGCACATCTAATTTTGACGGCGGTTACACACAATGACAATCCCAGAGAGAAGTGCCTGCCTTAGAGACATACGTGATGTGCAGGCTGTAGTCGGATTGTGCTGAGGCTTTCTATCCTGATAAGTCAGGATTTCTGTGTGATACATCTGACATTTTGTGTGATATGTCAGACTTTCTGTGTGATATGTCTGACTTTCTGTGTGATACGTCAGGCTTTCAGCAGGCTTTGTGTGTGATATATCAGACTTTGTGTATGGTATATCAGGCATTCTGCGTGGTATATGTCAGGCTTTCTGTGCTGTATACACCAGACTTTGTTTATGGCATATATCAGGCATTCTGTGTGGCATATGTCAGGCTTTCTCTAGCGTATACATCAGACTTTGTGTATGGTGTCTATCAGGCATTCTGTATTGCATATGTCAGACTTTCTGTATGGTATACGTCAGGCCTTCAGTGTGATTTATCAGGCTTCGCCTGTTATATCTGCCTTCCTTGTCAAACGTCAGGCTTTCTGCGTTATACATGTTATACACATGTACGTCAGACATTCTGTGTGATACGCCAGACTTACTGTCTGTGTGATACGTCAGAATTTCTGTCTTATACGTCTGACTTTCTGTGTAAAACGTCTGACTCCCTGTGTGATACGTCAAGCTTTCTGTATTATACATGTTACACGTCTGACTTCCTCTGTCATATGTCCGACTTTGTGTATGGTATATATCAGGCTATCTGCTTGGTACACGTCAGACCTTCAGTGTGATACATCAGGCTTCATGTGTGATATGTCAAACTTTGTTAATGGAACGTCAGTGTTTCTGTATAGTTGTGTTCGTTAAACAAAGGACATAAGCACCTAATCTGGGTAATATATCATTTGAATAATGTATTACCACAATTTGGGACTGTGTTCTAAAATGACGGCATGTCTTTGTACAGACTGGAGCGAAGCTGCCGTGTGACAGGAGAATGAAGCGTGTACTAAGAGTGTGGAACATTCGCCAGACTGGTCCACAGCTGAAAGAGTTTAATAATGTATTTTTCCTCAAATCCATCGCTTTTTTAATGTGAATCAGTTATCCGTTTGGCCTATATGAATATACAATCTGATATTCATACCGTTGAGTCCCAAAACTCAAAATATTTTGGAATCATTTGCAGTGTAAACACCATCCTATTTATACTGCAGTACAACAAACACTATAAAGGAAGAAGACCCCAGGTGAATCTTACCCCAGAGGTCAAGCGTCCCGGAAGACAGGAAGGCTTCTCCATACTTGTCAGCCGTCAAGGTCTGAGGAAACAACATTTTATAAGTATTTATTTATCTATCTAAGGCTTCCATCATTTTCATTGGTGGAGGATGTTAAGAACCAAAGTAAACCATCGCCATTCAGCATTTTACAAATGATATGCAGGGCGTGGAAAGCCCATCTTATATTTACTTACATAATTTTTAATGAAAATTGCCACCGGCGCATAAGTAAAACTCTAATCAAATATTTTAAAATAAATCAAATTAATATTAATGAAAATAAATTAAAAATACATGTACATATTATCTTGCTAGGATTTCTGTTTTTCCAATAAGCAGGACACCTCTTATCCGTATTAAAGAAGGACAAAATGAATTGGTGACGACTGGAAATAAATCAAAACTCAATGAGTAGATAACCAAGCTTACAGGTTTTATGTAAAGAGTTCCATCCCGAACATAACTGTTACTTCTGTTGTTGGTGTAAAACTGGAACTCCCAGTTCTGTAAAATAAACAAGGAACAATTGCTGAAAGTTATAATAATAATACCCGGGGCCTGCAATCTGCTATCTTTTAAACATTTACACAAACAGCCGGAATAAAACCCTAAATGAGATAAACTTAAAAGAGGTCGGACTTTATTGATGACGTGTGACCATTAGATAATCTTCGCACTGTCTATGCTAATGTCTTTTGTGTTCGCGACAACACGGCACATGTGGTGCTACAACCGAAGACATTTCCCAGTTATACATGTAAACACGCGGTACAAAGCAGACATGTCGGCTGGTATGGATCGGAAGACAAAAAATACACAAGTAGCCTATATATAATGCACGGTGAGAAATGTGATAACATCGAAGTAACTTAGTTTTCATGAAAATGCAACATATTTAAAAAAAAATTTAAATAAACATCGGATATGCTATAATATGGTACCATTCCTCCCCTTCCCCTGAGTGATTTTATGTTGACAGACGAATAAGATGGATTCAGCCATTAATACAAATGATGTTCGCAATTGGTATTGTATTTTACTCAATATGCTAGTATGCATGTATGTACAGGTACATTTATTTATGCAGATAATACTTTTTATTTCGTCCAATTTATTCCAAGGTTTAACTGTTTAATCTGTAAACGGTCAAATTTTTTATTGTGAATATCTGTAAGGCTTAATTCTTGCGCTTATGTCACTTCATTCTATTTTATTACTATATAATTGTAAGTTAGCAGATATTATATTCAAAATATCATTTTCAAATGTTGTAATTAAATGTAAATAATCTTGTTGAGGAAAACCCCTCGTGGCCACTGGCTGTGGGCAATCCTCTATAAATAAATAAAGCATTAAATTAAATTAAATTAATAATAACAAATGCAATCGCATTTCGTGGGAACACAGCATCACACCCCTGCCTGTTCTCATGTTGCCTACATTTAACTAATACCGCTGACTCTCGCAGTGTTCTCAAAGTACGAACACTAACTTACCCCGATACCTCCTGCAGTGTTCTCATGTTGCCTACTCTTGACTTATCCCGCTGCACCCCACCCCACTCCCCTTGCGCAGTGTTCGTATTATGCCCACAGTTAACTTACCCCGCCGCATCCCGGAGTGATCTCATGTTGCCTACACTTAACTTACCCAGCTGCCTCCTACAGTGATCTTGTGTTGTCTACACTTAGCTTGCCCAACCGGCCCCCGCAGTGATCTCAGATTGCATACACACTAACTTACCCCGCCGCCTCCTGCAGTGATCTCGTGTTGCCAGGTGGCCAGGTCAAAGCTGTCGAAGTCGTCCCGGAAGATGACACAGGGATACGAGGAGCAGTGCGCGACTGTACCAGGATCAGAATCAGAGGCGCTATATAAGGCTACAGCAACACGAAAACAAAACACAGCGACATCGGCAAACGGGATTTACATCATACAGCAGAGCTTTAATAACTTAATAACTTCAGAACGTTAATAGTGTCAAAGAAAAGTCTGAATATAAGCGTCAAGTCCGACATTCATATACCATTGGTAGTCCGTAAAGGACATTCCAAGTCGAATAATTGCAAGATCCATTTCCAAAACAACGTTTAACACTAGCTCCCAAAGACAAAGGTATGTAAGAAATTATACAAATAGGAAATAAAGCCGGTAACACACAAGACAGAAACGGTTATCAGTTTTCAATGATGCCGGGCAGACAGTGGATATTCCAGGCATGAATTCCATATCGAAGTTCAAATTCGAAGTCCATGAATGAGTTCCAGGTCAAATCCAGGAAAACAATTAAACAAGTGACCACAGGTAATATTTATTCCTTTTTTGTGCTTAATTAAATGAGGTTTAAAGCCAGGCTTAAGATTTTTCCGTTATATGCAAGCAGACGTCATATGGGTGTTGGATACAGTACTGTGGTAAACTACCGGCCATTTGCATGTAACCGACTGACATTCCCACGTTTTAGATACAGATTTTAACTGGTAGATAGAGTTTAAGGTCTTTGATCTCCATGCAGAGACCTTCCTGTGGGTACTGCCACAAAGGCAGCCAAGGCAGAGGAAAGGGGATTCTCAAGGATTCCCTGACCAAGGCTGGGATTGAACCTCTGCTCCGCGAACAACATGTATTGTTGGTACATGTATGTCCACAGCTACTTGTCCTATCTAATGAAATACAGGGAGTCCTCCATTATAACCAATGTTCTCCAAGACATGCAGAGGCCTGGCTAGCGTAGCTATACACTACATGAACAATGCTGCTTTTTACACCAACTGAGGGTGTAGGCCTACATATATAAATTGCAGTGACAGATCGATATAGGGTTTTATTACGCATTTTTACGCCTCAAGAGATCCTACAGCTTAGCATGTATATTTACTTTGACATACCCGGTATCGGTTGGTTAACATGTACCGACACGACTTCCGGCTTCTTGGTAAATGCCGATCCCGATGACGTCACTGGTTTCTGGGTGACTTCCGAAGGAACTACGAAAATATAAAAGTTTCCAAATAATTAATCTGACGGAACTGCGCACATAAAAAAGTTTGCAAACAAATAACTTCAATGAACTGCACACATATCAGAGATTGCAAACAAATGATTTCAAGGAAATGAACACATAGGCCTATATAAGGTTGAAAACAAATACCTTGAAGGAACTGTCCAAACACGAAAGTTTGCAAACAAATAACTTCACAAAACTCGGCTTGATTTACCTTGTAAAGATGTCACAGCTCTCTACATACAAAGCCTATCAACATGACATTCTAATTTTCTCATATGCACAATGATTTTACCTAAGGTAAAAATAGGCTGAAAGAAAAACCCAAGTCCATAATAATATTTTCATTTCACTTCTGTAGTAAATTTGTTTTCTTCGATCCTAACCTCATCCTGTACAACAAGACTTTGTTCCATGGGGATAAGCTCTTGTCCACACCTGGTCTAGTAACTGTTCACCTCTCCCTTCCGTCACCCGTACACTCAGACAGTCCCTTGGAGATAAGCTCATCTGTCCACACCTGATCCAATAACTGTTCACCTCTCCCCTCCTTCACCTGTACACCCAGATTTTGTCCCCTAGAGATAAGCTCACCTGTCCACACCTGATTCAGCAACTGTTCACCTCTCCCTTCCTTCACCCAGTACACCCAGTAGTAGACTTTGTCCCCTGGAGACAGGACAACTTGACGGTTTTCATGAACCCAGAAACTTCCTGTCAAATGTAAGAAAACAAAATGACAAAATCAAAATTGTATTGATGTTTGATGCTGATTTTTTATTTGTACTTCGTTTGGTTTATATATCCTAATAGCTACGTAAGAATGCGTTCTAGGATTCAAAAGTACAGCAAACTTTCTCAGCTTTCTTTTTGGCGCTCAACATTTCCCAAGGCTCCTGCGATTAGTCTAGAACTGAAGTAGCCTGCAGTCGTGACGTCAACGGTAATAACTGTCCATGTTTTTGGCACAGCTTTCTTCATTTCCCTTTATGAAAACCAAAATTTTCATTACAGAGTTTCATTTTCATGTATCATTTAAGGCTGAGATACAGGGTACCTTTTAAACCATCCTTTAAGATTGTGTTTTATGGTCACTTTTCATGTATCCTTTAAGTCTGTTCCTTTTCTTGCTTCCTTTAAGGCTGTTCCTTTTCATGCATCCCTTAAGGTTGTTCCTTTTCATGCATCCTTTAAGGTTGTACCTTAAGTGTATCCTTTAAATTGTACAGTTGAATGTATCCGTTAAAACTATGCTTTAGCGTTGCTTTTCATGTATCATTTAAGGCTGTACAGCTGGATGTATCCTATAAGGCTGTACATTTTGATGTATCCTTTAAGACTGTACATTTGGATTTTTCCTATAAGGATGTACATTTGGATGTATAATATCTGTTGCAGAAAAATTGCATCCGGAAAACCATCGGTCTTTTGAGTTTACGAGGTGTTAAAATTGAGAGATAACAAATAACGATAGGCCCTATTGATTTTGGCGTATTTTCTACAAAGATATTATTTTCTCTTAATCTTTTTTAACTTTCATTCTGTATTACCTCGTTTGACGGATATTTCCTTTTGGTTATAACATTTCTTTTAGGAAACCCCCAAAATTTGTTTACGCCATATTGAAAGGTACTGCCTTCATTTAACAGTCTCCGAGAAAAGAGGAATATCATGAGGAAAATGCCCGCTCCTTTCTAAGAACCTGAGAAGTCATGCTAGCTAGAAGAGATTAGAGGGTTGGGATCCATTCGTGGAGGCGGATTTCACAGTTACCGACGCCACGTGCATGCATGTGATTCAAATTAATTATGCACTGATGTTATTTATTCAAACTTGTAAAGTTTTAGGTAGCCTATGGATTGAGATTGAGATCTCCTGTTGACCACGAAATTCTATATGAACACCCTGTTACACGCAAATATCATTCAGATATAAAGGTACAGGTACAAGTAGATAGGGGGCCTCCGTGGCTCAGTCGGTTAGCGCGCTAGCGCTGTGAGTTCAAGACCAGCTCATGCTGCCTTCCTCTCCGGCCGTACGTGGGAAGGTCTGTCAGTAACCTGCGGATGGTCGTGGGTTTCCCCCGGGCTCTGCCCGGTTTCCACCCACCATAATGCTGGCCGCCGTGGTATAAGTGAAATATTCTTGAGTACGGCGTAAAACACCAATAAAAAAAAAACAAAAAAAAAAAAACAAGTAGATAGCGTGTGGTTATAGTTTGTCAGTTATTGAATAACTCCTGCACGAACCTGTCTTTGAGTTGACGTCATAGTTGAATGTCCCTGCTTCCACATTCCGGATGGGCTTGTTAATGCTGTAGTGCACACCGACCAGAGACACACCTGCCTCATCTGAAGAAAATACACACGAAGGAATTATTGTAGACAGACAATTGTAGACATTTCAGCTTATAGTGTACCGACCTCAAAATAACTTTAGGCCACAATCAAAACAGTATTTATAATAGATTTACTTTATTGCAAAATTTCAACCAGCAAATATGACAGATATTATGACAAAGTAATAATTGTAAACGAATGATAAATATAATGCAAAAGTTTACTACAAAAGACACTTTCCTCTGTTTCTCACAGGTCGAACACTAATGTTTATTTCTGGGAACATTTTAACACAAAAATTGAACTCCGTTAGTGTCGCAAGTGTGACCACTTGCGACACTAACGGAGTGACCAATGAGGTCTTCCACCCGCACCGGTTTCTTCATCTCTTTTGTTTATTTTACATTGTTCTGAAGATAGGCGAGGAGACATTTACTTCTGAACATGAAGTTGGCCTAAATCGTATGCACACTCGAGTAAACCCTTTTTGGTAGGGCAGGCGTATAACATTGCAGTAGGCTGATTTCTGAAACCGTTATATGTACCTTGGACTGAAAAGCGGATTCCCTTGGGCTGTAACCTGCTGATGGATGTTCTGATTACACAATGTGCCACGCCCACACAGCAGACGAGGAGTAAGATCCGACCAATCATAGCGTCAACCTGGAGATTCAAAACCGGCAGCTATACAAGGGTGTAACTGCCACAGTGGTTCATCTGTCCGCGCTTAGTTAGATTTGCACAACTGTTTAGATAAAACTTTGTAGTTGGATTCTAAAAATGTATGATATAGGGACTGAAAATAATAAAAGGATTAAACAAACAAAGCCAAAGTGGCACCCACTTCACCTGCCAATAATGCAGAATATTTTTTGGTGCATTTGTTGGGTTGATGTTTTACATCGCCCTTGTCAGCATTGCTTGACAATGATCAAACTTATGATGGGAAGAAATCCAGTAAGGCACAGAGGAAACCACCAACTTTCACAAGGCTCTTCACAAACCAGCTGAAGTAAGGACACTAGTATATCCTACAGAATAGAACATACTTCACAGAACGAAACACTCCACAGTACAGCACAAAACACACTCTATAGCACAAAACAAACTCTAAAGCACAATACACACCCTAAAAAGAGTACTAAACACCAACAAACACACTCTACACGACAAAACACACTCTACAGTACAGTGCAAAACACACTCTGCACAACAGAACACACTCAACAGCACAGCACGAACACACTCTACACAACAGAGCACACTATACAGCACAGCATAAAACACAATCTACAGCATAAAATACACTCTACAGCACAGCATAAAATACACTTTACACAATAGAACACACTCTACAGCACAGCACAAACACACTATACACAACAGAACACACTATACAACACAGCACACACTCTACAGCACAGCATAAAATACTCTCTACAGCACAGCATAAAACACACTCTACAGCATAAAATACATTCTACAGCACAGCACAAACACACTCTACAACACAGCACAAAATACACTCTACAACACAGCACAAAATACACTCTACAGCACAGCATAAAATACACTCTACAGCACATCACAAAATACACTCTACAACACAGCACAAAATACACTCTACAGCACAGCATAAAATACACTCTACAGCACATCACAAAATACACTCCACAACACAGCACAAAATACACTCCACAACACAGCACAAAATACACTCTACAACACAGCAAAAAACACACTCTACAGCACAGCATAAAATACACTCTACAGCACAGCATAAAGTACACTCTACAACACATCACAAAATACACTCTACAGCACAGCATAAAACACTCTCTACAGCACAGCATAAAACACACTCTACAGAACAAACACGCTCTTCAGCACAAGATACACTCTACAGAACAAAACGCACTCTACATCACAGAAGAAAACACAATGTACCCAAAAAACACACTGTACAAAACAAAACAAACTCTACAGCCCAGCGCAAAATACACTCTACGGCACAGTACAAAATACATAACAAAGTGCATTTTACAATACAAAATACACAGTACAAACACACTCCACAGAACAATACACATTCTAAAGAACAAAAACAAAACACACTCTACAATACAAAACGCACTCGGGGCCTCCGTAGCTCAGTTGGTTAGCGCGCTTGCTCAGCTTAATGACCCAGGAGTCTCTCACAAATGCGATCGAGTTCAAGGCCAGCTTATGCTGGCATCCTCTCCGGCCGTAAGTGGGAAAGTCTTTCAGCAGCCTGCGGATGGTCTTGGGTTTCCCCCGGGCTCTGCCCGGGTTCCTCCTACCGCAATGCTGGCCGCCGTCGTATAAGTGAAATATTCTTGAGCAGGGCGTAAAACACCAATCAAATAAATAAATCAATCAATCAAAACGCACTCCACAGCACAAAACCCACTCTACAAAGCAAAAAACAATCTACAGCACAGCACAAAACACACTCTACGGCACAACATAAAAAACACTCTTCAGCACAAACCCACTCTACAGCACAAAACACATTCTACAGAACAGAACACATTACACGCAATGGCAATCACTTTACAGAACAGAACAGAGCACGCTATGCAGAACCAACTACACTCACAGAAAAGAGCAAACTCTTCAGAACCAAATACATTCTACTGAAAAGAACCACATTTTACATAAATGAATACCCTATATAGAACATAATAGTTACTTGAAATGTAGTTTTTTCTTTACCTCCTTATAAATAAAAAGAAGGATATATACACTTATAGAGATTAATTTGCTACTAGAAATTGTAAAACATCATGTTCCGTATGTCATTTCAGAAAGAACGTGTAAGTTAAAAACAGTTTAAATTTACTTACCTGGCGCATTACCTGTAAACTGCAGATATATAGGCCCCGCTGCAGACACCTGTACCTTTGAGCAAACTCGTCGAGTTTCCGGGACACAGAGCAATGTCTTCTGCAGACTAACCCTTTATATATGTTGATAGAAACGCTCATTAACATACCCGGCGGGTGGGACTAACCAAACACAGAGCCGTAAACTTCAGTAAAAACACACCAAAAGTCAACTAATACTACAACAATTATCAATGTTCCACACATTAAATTAAAGCTAAGTCGCAGTTTAAGCAAATAATGAAGACGCATTAAGATAAAAAAAAAAGTACCGGTATGTACTGAGGTATCAGTGACTTCTCGTATATCGGAGACATTTGTTTGAATATCGTATGTATTTGTTTTTAATTGTGCCTTTTTGTTTAAAAAATCTGCAGTTTTTGTCGATTTGTGTGAACACTGTACCTACTTTTGGACAGAATTGCACACATTTGTGATTGACCTGTACATAATTGTGTAAAAACTGTACACAATGTGCCTGAAAATTGTACCTGTTTATTAAAATAAAAAGCGTAAATATTTATGGAAAAATAGAGTGATCGGATAACAGTGGCCCATAGATTTCATCAGAATTTAGATTAAGTTTAAAGTTTGATCGACAAACTGTCAGCAGATGAAATATGTCATGCAGACAGTTGCCTGTGAAAAGATTGTCAGGTTTTGATCATGTTTTTTTCCTTTTTCCTACATCTATTCCTTAAGGATAAAATGTAGTGACACAGGCCCCACCTGCTATTACCTATGTAGCAATACGTCAACACATACAGTATGGGATATTTTAGCATATGTTTTACAGCAACTGAGCAATTATTATGGGACACAATCTTAGGTTTACTCTTGATGATACAACTTTCAGACCTAAAATTTACAAATTTACATTCGCCACGATATACATGTAGCTAAAATATTGCGCTCGTGACAATTGAAAAGGACGTGGTAAAGATGTCACTGCGCTTGTGAAAATTGTGTACCTTGGAATATAAAATCATGGCTTCCATTTCCAGCAGAGGTACTATGCAGTGAATTTTTGTGAGTCTCCTCGGAGATTCCCTGTTGAGACTGAACTCTTATCAGTTAAAAACGCGAAGTCACTGGACTTTTAGACTGGAAATACTCCAGCACGCGTTTCCTAGTAGACGTTGCTGTGAGACAAGAATGGCTTAAATATAGTTCACCTAACGTGAACCAGCTAAGGAGACGTGTTTACGTCACATCATGAGGTTATACACGCGTGGATCAGAAATCCATCCCGACTGTATGTCTGTTTTGACAATTATCTATCCTCAAGCATGCCCCTCCGACTGATTGTCCCTGTTTACGAGTAACCATGACACACTAAACTTTGGTCGGCATAGACCTGTCTTGTGCGCATTACACCCTCCCGATGGTTACTTCCCGGCTTGACACTCTATGCACTAACCATGTACTAACCTCTCTAGTTTTTTGTTCATTCTTCTTGTGAATCAACCATTCAGTTAATTAATCAAACAATTAAACGGTTATGTTTCACCAAATAACTATCTCACATTGCTCTTGCTGCTAACCTACCTTGTCAAACGTTTTGTTTTTAAAACTCCCAAGTAATTAGGTAAGGTTTTTCGATTCTGGAATAGCACTACCAAGGGTACATCTGCCCTCAAAGTTTTATTCTCAATTTTGTTTGACCTAACTAGCCATCTCCAATAGTCATCAGACAACTTCTGCTTAAAGTTTTTCACATGGTGTTTGTTTGATGATTTTTGATGTGATAATACTGTTAGAGGAGCCACCACACAAGTTCTGCTTAAAGTTTTTCCAACGGTGATGTTTGATGTCATTATACTGTTAGAGGAGCCATCACACAAGTTCTGCTCAAAGTTTTTCCAACGGTGATGTTTGATGTCATTATACTGTTAGAGGAGCCATCACACAAGTTCTGCTCAAAGTTTTACCCATGATGATGTTTGATGTCATTATACTGTTAGAGGAGCCATCACACAAATTCGGCTCAAAGTTTTTCGAACGGTGATGTTTGATGTCATTATACTGTTTGAAACATTCATAAAACTTCTGTACATTTCTCACATGAAGTAATTTGGCGTGTTGACCCCGGGGGAAGAAGAGATAACACTGGTTGACTAAGCTGTGGTTTCAGGCTCACTATCATTTTACATGACCACACACACGACTGTTTTCTATCAGCGACATGTCTGTTGTGGGATAGGCCATCATCACATAGACATGGTAGATGACCACACAAACGGCTGTCTTCTATCAGCGACATGTCTGTTATGGGATAGGCCATCATCACATAGACATGGTAGATGACCACACAAACGACTGTCTTCTATCAGCGACATGTCTGTTATGGGATATGCCATCATCACTTAGACATGGTAGATGACCATACAAACGACTGTCTTCTATCAGCGACATGTCTGTTATGGGATATGCCATCATCACTTAGACATGGTAGATGACCACACAAACGGCTGTCTTTTATCAGCGACATGTCTGTTATGGGATATGCCATCATCACTTAGACATGGTAGATGACCACACAAACGGCTGTCTTCTATCAGCGACATGTCTGTTATGGGATATGCCATCATCACTTAGACATGGTAGATGACCACACAAACGGCTGTCTTCTATCAGCAACATGTCTGTTATGGGATATGCCATCATCACTTAGACATGGTAGATGACCATACAAATGACTGTGTTCTATCAGCGACATGTCTGTTATGGGATAGGCCATCATGACTTAGACATGGTAGATGACCACACAAACGGCTGTCTTCTATCAGCGACATGTCTGTTATGGGATAGGCCATCATCACTTAGACATGGTAGATGACCACACAAACGACTGTCTTCTATCAGCGACATGTCTGTTATGGGATAGGCCATCATCACTTAGACATGGTAGATGACCACACAAACGACTGTGTTCTGTCAGCGACATGTCTGTTATGGGATAGGCCATCATCACTTAGACATGGTAGATGACCACACAAACGGCTGTCTTCTGTCAGCGACATGTCTGTTATGGGATATGCCATCATCACTTAGACATGGTAGATGACCACACAAACGACTGTCTTCTATCAGCAACATGTCTGTTATGGGATATGCCATCATCACTTAGACATGGTAGATGACCATACAAACGACTGTGTTCTATCAGCGACATGTCTGTTATGGGATATGCCATCATCACTTAGACATGGTAGATGACTACACAAACGACTGTCTTTTATCAGCGGCATTCAAGTCACTGTGTTGGATTCAGAAGTGAACATTCGTTTTTGTGTGTGTGTGCGTGGTTAATATGATGTTGATAATGCAAGATCAATTAGGCTCAAGAGTGAAAATGCGAAGCGCAAGCATGAAACCGCAAGGGTCAAAACACGAAAATGAGAAGCCCCAAAAATGCGAGCCGAAAATCCGAAGGAACGTAACGAAAAAGGAACACCAAAAACGTAAAAACGCGATGATCATTATTGACCCCGCTCTGTCGTATTTTCACACTTTTACTTTTGCGACATTATATTTGTAACATCGAAACAAATAAAGCGTGTGTGGCCATATACGTCTTGCATAGCTACGGAATAGGTCATTTTGTCTGGTCCAGTATCGCTTCTCACCATGCAGGCCACTACTCGATCGACTGTCTTCTGTCAGAGCAGACCTATACTACCGGCGTTCAAAACAATTATGTGACATTCTGTATTTGAAGGTAATAGTTTTTATTTTTTTATTCTAGAACGCATGTTCAGGCAGAAACGTCTCACGCATAAAACACCGTGGCGATTTTCTCCTTCGCCGTCAGAAGAATTGTCGCGTGCCTGACCTTCACAACTCAAAAGGGCCTGCATACTTTGAAGGTACTTTGTCTCTCCTGAGGGACGACTCCCTTTTCTGGACTCATTATTGTACATATGGTATAGGCTGACAGAAATGGGGGGTGCATTACTCTCGGATAAAAAAACCCGTCAGGTATGAAGAAGGACGAGAGCAACACAAAATTTACAATACGCGAATTATTTCCTGACTCGCATAAATGGCTTTACATAGTAGTATATGATCATGAACATATGAATTCAGCCAATTGAAAAGGTAATGGCCTTTTTTTTAAAAATAGATATGCAAACAGATAAATAAACGATACAACAGCTATATAAGGAGAGTACCTTTAGTAAATTATATCAGATACATTTTACAAACGAACAAGCAGACAATATCCTGACTATATAAATATCTCTTAACACCCCGTTCACGGTTATAATAGAAGGCAAATTACAAAGGAAGAGGAGCAGTACAGCTTCGTAGATTGTGGTTATTACAGCGGAACTAAAGAAATCTTAATATATCAAACACCACACCATCTCTTCTACGTCTCAGTTTTAATAATTCACTAGTCTTCCCATTTGTTTGCCAGGAAAAATCACAATAAACCACACTGAAGACGCTGCTCTGCCTTTTTTTCACAACCATTGAATATCCATGCATAATTTACGTCGTGAATCTAAAAATAAATAATCTTTTATTAACTACGATGCCCCGGTAAACCATAATAATTCATCGTGATCCTTTATCGCCACGATATGGTTGAAATATTACCGACGTGACGATCAGCCATAATCATTCATCCTGATCCTTTATCGCCACGATATGACTGAAATATTGCCGACTTGACGATAAACAACAGCCATTCATCCTGATCCTTTCTCCACAATATGACTAAAATATTGCCGATGCGACGATAAGCCATAGTCATTCATCCTGATCCTTTATCGCCACGATATGACTGAAATATTGCCGACGTGACGACCAACCATAATCTTTCACCAATAAGATACGGCTTGAACAATGTGGATAGTGGATAAGTCATGGTTGATTGGTTGATCAAGTGTCTGTTAGTTTCTGGTGTCCATGGCATGGCCTTCAAGCCTGACATGCAGCACTGTCTGCCACGAGACTAAGCTGTTACATGAAAGCGTACAGGTATATTTACAGGCATATAGATATAAAACACACCTAAAACACATCGTCATCTGGGGACATATCATCCATACATTGACTTGCCTGTCCTACTCACTGACAGGAAGGCGGTCTGTTTTCTGAGCTGAAGAAAAAAACCACCGACAATCCATGCCAAGTTATTGACAAAACTGCGTCGCACAAGTTCAGGTTTTAAAGCCTTATTACCCGAAGATATGTGGTGGGGTCATCAATGACCAAAATGCTGCTTGAACGGTCTCACACGCGCTGTTGACCTGCACCAAAGACTCGCGTACATTAACAGCGGGACATTTCGTAAATTCCGTGTCCCCAGGCGGGAACAGACCCCACACCTCATGTGTTTCGTGTTTAGAGCCACACATTCATATGTAACAAATAAGTTACGTCTCCATTACAGTCAAATATAGAGGAAAGTGTAAATCAAGAAGCAAACCAGTTATTCTTGACATATGCTGCATCTTTATTTACAAAACTGTAAGAAATATTGCCATCCGTGCATCCAGAACATTTACAAACAAGGCCTTGGGTCAATTTGTCAAAAGTATATAGATAGCCGAGCCCGCCGGTAACTTTCTTGTCAATTTGTACAAATATGGGAATGGTACTGGAGACAAACATTACTGAATGCCTGTATATTGCTTAGACAGCATATCCTGAAACATCACAATAAAGGGATTCTCTATACATGTGGTAGCTATAACATGTCGACCTACAGCACATTCGTTCTTGTGAAAACAAGAGGGTAAAAACTTATTTGAAAATATGGTCTTTAATATTTTTTTTCTTTCGGGAGAAAGGGGTAATTGAAAATATTGTATGGTCCACAAGTATTTAGAACCATCATATATCGTCTTTTCATTACAATGTTCTACGCATCATAAATTTATTTAATCTGAATTATGATAATACATGTATGTATGAATATACTAAAAACGTAAATACGATCAAAATCCAGGGTGAACATATTTGTTATCTGAAAAGACCACTTTTTTGTAGTGCAAGTATATTTACTACACATGCGTTACTTCCTCATATATAAGACAATATATACCAAGAGGTGGTCCCCAACACCCACCATGCAAATATTATTTTCATGTGTCTTTCTTCTCTTTAAAGAAAACTCGAAAAAGAAAATGAAAATGGAAAACCAAATTTAAACCTTAACTTTAAGCAATTTTTATGTTTTCTCCACGTTTCAACGGTCTCCATGAATTAATAATGTACACAGTAGTCTGTATCATGGAGGCAGGGGCAGTTCAGACAGCATGTCCCATTTAGACACGTGTCACTCCAGTACTGGACCCTCTTAAGATAGGAGATATGTTTCACTTTTCCCAGCTGGGGGCCTCCTTGGCCTCCGTGGTTAGCATGCCAGCGCGACGCAATGACCCACTAGCCTCTCACCAATGCGATCGCTGTGAGTTCAAGTCCAGGTCATGCTGGCTTCCTCTCCGGCTGTACGTGGGAAGGTCAACCAGCATCCTGCGGATGGTCGTGGGTTTAACTTAGGCTCTGCCCAATTTCCTGCCACTATAATGCTGGCCGCTGTCGTATAAGTGAAATATTTCTGTGTACCGCGTAAAACACCAATCAAATAAATAAATAAAGCATTTTCCCGAGCTTTATCTTTCAGAAAAACAATGGTCATTGTAGAAGCTAAGTGGAAACATGGTCAACCCATCTCAGAGCTACATGTAGACCCACTTCTACACGCATGCGTAAAATAATGAGTAGAGCATTTCTGAGACTAAGCACGCATGCAAATCCTACCGCCTGAATCTTAGTAGCGGTATTGTAGCAAATGTAAGATTAACAATGAACAAGTTTACATATAGCAAAGGCTTTCGTCATTACGGTTTTCCACGTCTGCCATTGTGTTTGTGCAAGGTGTCCTATACATGGTAACGAGATCACTGGATATTAAAGTATGTGTATCTGAAATTCTTAATCCTTTTCGTGTTATACAGTTCATACTACATATATACCTCTAGTATCTCTAGCCGTCCACATTTTCCCTGTCTCTGTTACAAGATTAATGTTAAATCTACAGAGAATTACACGCGCAAAGTTTACAGTATGTCTCTGTCAAATGATGTCTTGTCCCTTCCCTCTGGTGCAATGCGCAATTTTCACTCAAACCATGAACATTAAAGGCATAGAAAACACAAAAGCAAAGTATTTATCAGATAAAAAAAAAAAACATTCAACGCTGACCACGAAAATGGTTTGATTTGTTTTTTTTTCCGAATTTTTCTAACCGACTAAATGCACTTAAAACATTAGATTCTATGGTGGTCTGTTGGGACCAAGTGGTTACCAGTGATGCCACAGCAATATTTTGGGTTTGAAAAAGTTCTCAAGGTACATTTGTTAAATACATTTATAGCTTTAAAGAGGATAGGTACATTTCGAATGATGAAATATAGCAATCTATGTGTGTCATGGGACCAAAAGCTGAAGTGACATTACTAGTCCCGATCCTAAAAAAGATAAATCAAACTATTTTCCCAGACGATAGTTAATGATCTCTCTTCAGACATGTACTTCATGTTAGTGTGATCTTTGCTTTCAGCGAAACCCTTACATGTACAGGTCTATCACGTCTAATGTGTGTTCGTAAAACCTCTGCTCTCCGCACATAAAGCATCAAATCTGTTTTAATTCCACACAGCGCAGACCCTAGAGCAGAAGTCTGTGAATATGAACATGTCTTTGGTCCAGCCATGAATATATGAACAGTTTCCAGGCATTTCCTCACATTTACTTTATACAGACGTTTACAGATGGTTTAACCAGGGATTAAGATAGACGTATAGACAATTTCCGCGTTACTTTCGCGCCAAATTCATGACCATGATGAGAGTTTAATTAACAATTAGGTACCCCACTATGGACCTCAGTAGCCTTTCCCGGGATCTGACCGTTAACTTTAAGTATATTTTGACCTTTCTAGTTCAAAGGTTAAGCGTTGTCCACTTCATCTGTTCTGTGGCTAGTGTGTTAATCTCGTGTAGTTTCAGATTGCCGCATGATTAAGTGAGGCGAATACATGATTCTCAAGCCTGACTGATCGAGAACAATACAGTATCATATCCCTCAGTGTATCTTAATTCCAGGTTTACAGTCCAGAGATTACAATCTCTACAATCACAGTGTCGATATTTCCTGATATTACCAGTGTTGAGCAGGAGGAGTGTAGATATTGCATGACACTTCCAACTCTACAACCATAGTATATAGACATTTCTTGATTTTACTTGCATCTCTCATGAACAGTGTACAAACATTTCAAAACATTTCCCTTTCTCTAAACATACAGCACAGATATCTCATGATCTTTGAATCATCCCTTGAACACTAGGGTACATTTTAAGACATTTCAAAATCTTCACCAAATCATAACAGGGTTTATATACATCTTATGAGGATGTGAAGATATTTCATTTTATACAAAGATGCCCTAGTGTAGACCACTTCATGGAAGTTACTAGCCTCCACAAACTCAGCTAGACATTTCATGGAAGTTACCACCCTCCACAAACTCAGCCAGACATTTCATGGAAGTTACCACCCTCCACAAACTCAGCTAGACATTTCATGGAAGTTACCACCCTCCACAAACTCAGCTAGACATTTCATGGAAGTTCCCACCCTCCACAAACTCAGCTAGACATTTCATGGAAGTTACTAGCCTCCACAAACTCAGCTGGACATTTTATGGAAGTTCCCACCCTCCACAAACTTAGCTAGACATTTCATGGAAGTTACTAGCCTCCACAAACTCAGCTAGACATTTCATGGAAGTTACAACCCTCCACAAACTCAGATAGACATTTCATGGACGTTAATACCCTCTACAAACTCAGCTAGACATTTCATGGAAGTTAATACCCACCACAAACTCAGCTAGACATTTCATGGAAGTTAATACCCCCCACAAACTCAGCTAGACATTTCATGGAAGTTAATACCCACCACAAACTCAGCTAGACATTTCATGGAAGTTAATACCCCCCACAAACTCAGCTAGACATTTCATGGAAGTTACAACCCTCCACAAACTCAGCTAGACATTTCATGGAAGTTAATACCCACCACAAACTCAGCTAGACATTTCATGGAAGTTAATACCCCCCACAAACTCAGCTAGACATTTCATGGAAGTTAATACCCTCCACAAACTCAGCTAGACGTTTAATAGAAGTTACTAGCCTCCACAAATGCAAGGCATAGAAATTTCATGATATTTACAACGCTGCCTAGGTGACCAATGTACATGTATACATTTTAGGACGTACACCACACAAATGTACAGTGTAGACACTTCTCCTGATTTACCCGCTGTCATAAGTCCATGATGTAGACATTCCTACAAATTTACCTGGTGTCACATCCATGATGTAGACATTCTTAGTCATTTACCTGTTGCCACAAGTCTGTGATGTAGACATTCCTAGTCATTTACCTGGTGGAAAAGTTCATAATGTTGACATTCGTTGTCAATTACCTTGTGGCACATCTATGATGTAGACATTCCTAGTCATTTACCTGGTTTTCCAAGTCCATGGTGTAGACATTCCTAGTTGTTTACCTGGTGGCACATCCATGATGTACACATTCTTAGTCATTTACCTGGCGTCACAGGTTCATGATGTAGACATTCCTAATCGTTTACCTGGTGGCACAAGTCTGTGACGTAGCCATTTACCCGTTGGCACCTGTCATTCATGTAGACATTCCTTTTCTATTACCTGGTGGCACAGTTGTGTGATGTAAAGATTTAC
The DNA here is from genome assembly GCF_032854445.1 of Liolophura sinensis. Taxonomy (NCBI): domain Eukaryota; kingdom Metazoa; phylum Mollusca; class Polyplacophora; order Chitonida; family Chitonidae; genus Liolophura; species Liolophura sinensis. The sequence goes on along the minus strand of NC_088304.1, from coordinate 8,068,150 downwards.
AGTCATTTACATGTTGGCACAAGTCTTTCACATAGGCATTCCTTGTGATTCACCTGGTTGTACATCCATGATGTACACATTCCTAGTCATTTACCTGGTGGTACAGGCCCATAATGTAGACATTCCTAGTCATTTACCTGGTGGTACAGGCCCATAATGTAGACATTCCTAGTCATTTACCTGGTGGTACAGGCCCATAATATAGACATCCCTAGTCATTTACCTGGTGGTACTAGTCCATGATATAGACATTTGTTCATGCTTACCACACATACCCTTATTCCACAATGTATACACATTCAACAATCCACAATGGACAAGATGTAGACAATTGTCTGGTGCTACAAGACCACGTTGTAGACATCCATCCATGTTACACACAATGCCCAATCCTACAATGTGGACAAACATGTAAATCCAAAGTACACAAATATCAGAGTATTTGGTGTGGTATTTGTGAGCTGTGCATACACCAGGCAGTGTTAACACACACACACACACATACAGTGTGAATAGGTGAACACAACGGTCACTGGTCAGGAGTTCATACACAACACTCTGAATTTTCACTAGAGTTTGGAGCCCGTCTTTGTCACTGGTAAGTAGTTCACACACAACACTGTTCAGCTGGTATTAGGACCCTGTCTCTGCCGCTGCTGACTGATGTTCGGGGCTGTGCTTCTGAAAACCCAAACAGACATATTAATGACAACATATATATGTAAAACATGTCAAGCCCATGTGAAACCCAAGGATCCCTAGTCACAAGACGTGCAAAATCATACCCATGTATATGTAGGACTCTCGAGTGAGATGTTTTGCCATCTAAAGAGGTATTATACAAAGCACTGCCAACTGTAGAGCCCTGACTGCATCTTAATATCCAAAAGACAGGGTGCTACAAGTTACATGTACATTTGTTGACAGGCTGCAGACCAATGGACGGTGTTCACTGCTTTCTAGTTTAGATCTGAAGGCTTTCCTTACGGACAACGTACAAAAGAAAACAATGGTCAGTATATAATGAGTCTTCTTGTATCGTCAGATAAGACTCTATTTTCCTTCATGACACTATAAAAGATATTTACAGTAATTCAAAAGCAAAGAAATTTTCTGAATTAAATGTAGCAAACACTACAGTATTAAAGATTGATGAATAAAGGACAAAAACAAAAAATCATACTTTTTTCTTCTTTTTTCTTTTCCTCTTTTTATCCTTCTCATCTTTCTTATCCTGCTTCTTCCTTCGATCATGACCAGCATCACTGGGTTTGTCAGCTGAAAATAAAAACACAAGAATCTAATAATGCTAACGATGTCATATCATATCAACATGGTACTCCAAAACTTTCCCAGCATACATATACACTGGACATGTAAGGCAGTAGGCCATAAAGGAGGCAACAAGTACTTCAAGGTTTCCCATGCTCATGTGGCCTCTCACAGTGGTGGACAAGACTACAACTGGATGAAGCTTGTGCTTACCTTGTGTTTCTACATGTAGCAAGGCCTCTCACAGAGGTGGACAAGACTACAACTGGATGAAGCTTGTGCTTACCTTGTGTTTCTACATGTAGCAAGGCCTCTCACAGTGGTGGACAAGACTACAACTGGATGAAGCTTGTGCTTACCTTGTGTTTCTACATGTAGCAAGGCCTCTCACAGAGGTGGACAAGACTACAACTGGATGAAGCTTGAGCTTACCTTGTGTTTCTACATGTAGCAAGGCCTCTCACAGTGGTGGACAAGACTACAACTGGATGAAGCTTGTGCTTACCTTGTGTTTCTACATGTAGCAAGGCCTCTCACAGTGGTGGACAAGACTACAACTGGATGAAGCTTGTGCTTACCTTGTGTTTCTACATGTAGCAAGGCCTCTCACAATGGTGGACAAGACTACAACTGGATGAAGCTTGAGCTTACCTTGTGTTTCTACAGGTAGCAAGGCCTCTCATAGTGGTGGACAAGACTACAACTGGATGAAGCTTGAGCTTACCTTGTGTTTCTACATGTAGCAAGGCCTCTCACAATGGTGGACAAGACTACAACTGGATGAAGCTTGTGCTTACCTTGTGTTTCTACATGTAGCACGGCCTCTCACAGTGGTGGACAAGACTACAACTAGATGAAGCTTGAGCTTACCTTGTGTTTCTACATGTAGCAAGGCCTCTCACAATGGTGGACAAGACTACAACTAGATGAAGCTTGAGCTTACCTTGTGTTTCTACATGTAGCAAGGCCTCTCACAATGGTGGACAAGACTACAACTGGATGAAGCTTGAGCTTACCTTGTGTTTCTACATGTAGCAAGGCCTCTCACAATGGTGGACAAGACTACAACTGGATGAAGCTTGTGCTTACCTTGTGTTTCTACATGTAGCACGGCCTCTCACAGTGGTGGACAAGACTACAACTGGATGAAGCTTGAGCTTACCTTGTGTTTCTACAGGTAGCAAGGCTTCTCACAGAGGTGGACAAGACTACAACTGGATGAAGCTTGTGCTTACCTTGTGTTTCTACATGTAGCAACGCCTCTCACAGTGGTAGACAAGACTACAACTGGATGAAGCTTGTGCTTACCTTGTGTTTCTACATGTAGCAAGGCCTCTCACAGTGGTGGACAAGACTACAACTGGGATGAAGCTTGAGCTTACCTTGTGTTTCTACATGTAGCAAGGCCTCTCACAGAGGTGGACAAGACTACAACTGGATGAAGCTGGAGCTTACCTTGTGTTTCTACATGTAGCAAGGCCTCTCACAGAGGTGGACAAGACTACAACTGGATGAAGCTTGAGCTTACCTTGTGTTTCTACATGTAGCAAGGCCTCTCACAGTGGTGGACAAGACTACAACTGGATGAAGCTTGAGCTTACCTTGTGTTTCTACATGTAGCAAGGCCTCTCACAGTGGTGGACAAGACTACAACTGGGATGAAGCTTGAGCTTACCTTCTGTTTCTACATGTAGCAAGGCCTCTCACAGTGGTAGACAAGACTACAACTGGATGAAGCTTCTGCTTACCCTGTGTTTCTACATGTAGCAAGGCCTTTCACAGTGGTGGACAAGACTACAACTGGGATGAAGCTTGAGCTTACCTTCTGTTTCTACATGTAGCAAGGCCTCTCACAGTGGTAGACAAGACTACAACTGGATGAAGCTGGAGCTTACCTTGTGTTTCTACATGTAGCACGGCCTCTCACAGTGGTAGACAAGACTACAATTGGATAAAGCTGGAGCTTACCTTCTGTTTCTACATGTAGCAAGGCCTCTCACAGTGGTAGACAAGACTACAACTGGATGAAGCTGGAGCTTACCTTGTGTTTCTACATGTAGCACGGCCTCTCACAGTGGTGGACAAGACTACAACTGGATGAAGCTGGAGCTTACCCTGTGGTTCTTCATGTAGCAAGGCCTCTCACAATGGTGGACAAGACTACAACTGGATGAAGCTTGAGCTTACCTTGTGTTTCTACATGTAGCAAGGCCTTTCACAGTGGTAGACAAGACTACAACTGGATGAAGCTGGAGCTTACCCTGTGGTTCTTCATGTAGCAAGGCCTCTCACAATGGTGGACAAGACTACAACTGGATGAAGCTTGTGCTTACCTTGTGTTTCTACATGTAGCAAGGCCTCTCACAGAGGAGGACAAGACTACAACTGGATGAAGCTTGTGCTTACCTTGTGTTTCTACATGTGGCAAGGCCTCTCACAGTGGTAGACAAGACTACAACTGGATGAAGTCTGAGCTAACCTTTTGTTTCTACATGTAGCAAGGCCTTTCACAGTGGTGGACAAGACTACAACTGGATGAAGTCTGAGCTAACCTTTTGTTTCTACATGTAGCAAGGCCTTTCACAGTGGTGGACAAGACTACAACTGGATGAAGCTTGAGCTTACCTTTTGTGTCTAGCAAAGTCTTTCACAGAGGTAGACAAGAGTACAACTAAATCAAGTTTAAGCTTACCTTGCGTTTCCAGCAAAGCTTCCTCTTTGGGTGTCTCCTTCTTGGTGTGTTTTTTGTGCTTGTGTCTCTTCTTTTGTGGCATTTGGTTCATCAGTCTATACTGTTCAGGTAACTGATAAAGACAAAACATAACAAAAAAAATCCTATGACAGGTTTGTAAACAATCGCTATAAATGATTACCTTCATTCCATTCCATTCCATATTACAGGTAATGAGTTCCAACTTGCTCTCCTTTTAAGGTCACATTTAACATTTTTTCACTGATATGACAGCGGTCAGCAGCAGTTAAAACAGCTAGAGCTGGACTCACACACATGGCCTTATCGCTAAAGGGCCTACCAGTACCCCACCCATTCCCCGAAGCAAGGTTCCCTTCCCCCACCTCTAAAAAAAGTGAAGTATATATTTAAGACACGTCAATAATTCTGTGCGCGACCAAAAGTAAATATCAAATCAATTTATCCTTACAAAGGCATGTTGTCATGGTTGTATAAACATCACATTTTGCATAAGAAATAAATGTCTTATATTCCTGAACTTAAGATCTGAACATTAAATACAAAGCTTCAATTTTGTTAACAAAGTCTACGACATTTCTTTGTATTTTAAATGAAAATGGTAACTCACAATTTTCATGCAGTAAAAAGTTTTGAAGTTAAAACGATTAAAATCTAACTTATAGGTAGTCTCTCTAAACCAGACCGCCCTAACACATCAGTTTTCGATCTGTCGAAATGCTTAACACATTCGCATACAAGTGGACAGTGATGTAATCAGTGTTAGCCAATGAATGCTCCGTACGAGAAAAACAGCCTTCGTGAAAGACTACGGGGGAGTCTTCATTAATATTCATCATCAAGCAAGAGCTGGCAAAAGAAAGATCTCGACAGAAGAACAAGAATGTGAAAAAATTAGCAGAGAAGCCGAGGCTCTTGTTTGTCAGAAACTTGGGATAAAAGAGCTGAACAAATATCATAGACAGAGACTGCAAGCAATTATACATGGAAAAGATGTTTTTGTGTGCGGGAAGACTGGAGCAGGGAAATCATTACGCTTCCTGGCACTGTCAACGGTAACCTTATACCAACAACAACAACAAAACTGTAAAGATTCCCTATGGTTATTGTTGTGTCTCCCCTGGTGAGCCTTATGAAATCTCAAATGGAAGGTCTAAACATGAGGAGCATACCGGCAGTGTATATTGGGGAGGACTACGCATCTGAGGATACTGCAGATGGTCAGACCAAGAGGTCATTGAAATTGATATTGATGAACTAAGAGACTAGATGTTGTTTCTTATGCCCAAGTGGCTAAAATGTGGTTAATGCAAGTATTATACGTGTACATCAATGCTCTAAATTGTTTCTTGCAGCAGAATATTTGTCTCTCAAACAAATGAAATGAGTCCTAAATCTTCGCCCATCTACAAATGTATTATCAATGATATATATCATGATACCATGATCACATGGCCACAGTGGGATGGCTAATTATGTATTCTGGTTTATATATTTGTGCTAAATGACCCAAAATTTTGTCCATGACTTATTTGTGCATGTTTCCTGATTCTGAGAGTTCTATTGATTTTTGAAAGATGTTGACATTTGCTTGGTACATAGTACATGATGTCCCATCTCTCTTAACTTTCCTTGTTCAGAGTCTTAATGCGATATGTTAAACCTAAAATATAAATATTTGTTTTTCTACTTTTCTTTTTTTTATTGTTTTTTTTCTATTATTATTTTTTAGAATTTATACTAAGATGTATTATTATAGAAAACCTTTTCGTAATGCTAGGTCCCTGTAAAACATGTACATTGTTCAAATCAAACAGGGGATGGGAAAGGGGCCATTTCCCACTCACTTATTTTGTTCTCTGTTCATGTGTGTAGGGGGTTTCAGCCAGCAGGGGGTGCAGGAAGGTGGTCAGTAATGGACCCTCTCCCACTACCCTACCTCTCCTGCTGGTTGGGAAAGTTGCCAGGACAGCACTATTGCTTATGTTGTTGCTTTTTTTTTCACCCTGCTGTTTAAAATAACTTCAAGATACATGCAGAAGCTGTTGGTGATGGGGTGGGGTAACGGTGGAGTGAACCTGCTGCTTTAACAGGATGGGTAGACTTCCCCTGGGCTCTGCCCGGTTCCCTCCCACCATAATGCTGGCCATCGTCGTATAAGTGAAATATTCTTGAGTACGACATAAAACACCAATCAAATAAATAAATAAATTAACAGGATGGGAATGTTAGATAAACAGAAGAGACTGACACAACATATCTAATCTTGAGACAGACAAAGCCCTCTCCTTTTACCACGACAACTTCAGGGAAGACGAAGTGGAAAGCGTCCAGGAGCTTCTTAGAGCCATTGTCAAATCACGCCTTTGGGCTGTCACAACAAGATTACTCCCTGTGGATACTAGCTGTGCTAAACAAATTCTACAGTAAACCTTGAAATCCACATAATTTTTCCATTTCTTTGGCGTAGCCATCGAATAGCATGATTGTCGAATATAGAGCTCTAGGACAGTTGGATGTCAACTGTCATTTACTGTTCACGACTTCCCGCCAGAAGATCCTAGAGTCGTTTCCATTGGTCGGATAGGGTTATGTTAAATAGCTATGTTTACATCTCTGTATTCGAGGTGTGCAGGCTTTTCAGCAGAGGTTGAATAGACTTACGGCTTCGGTCCTCTGTATAAGGAGAGTAGCTTGAAGGTGGAGAGTACATAAAAATGACATAAGGTTCAGCTGAAAGAGTGTGAAAAGTTATTCCTAAATGTGGTCTTCAATATTTTTTCCAGATTTTCCTTAAGGAGAGAAAGACACTTGAAAATAATTTTTGCATTGTGGGTATTTGGGGCCACCTATTGGTATTTATAGTCTTTGTTTAATAATGTCATAAATGAGGATGTAAAACAGGTTTAATAAATTTGTTCTTTTCAGCTAACAAACAAATTAAACCTCAATTTGGATCATATTCATGTTTTTAATATGTTCATAAATATTATCATAATTTAGGTTACATGCATATGTTTCGATGTAAACAACAAATTTACATTCAAATAAATTAGACAAGCATCACATCCTTATTTATAACATTATTATGCAACAACGATAAATACCAAAAGTTGGTCCCTAATACCCACCATACACAAATATTTTCAAATACCCTTTTCTCTTGAAAAAAAAAAAATCCAAACAAATATTAAAGATCATATTTGCAAATAAGTTTTGACGCTCTTTCATCTGATTTTGGCATCATTTTATGTTTTCTTGTCCTTTAAGACTAAGAAAGATTCATGATCCTCACATGCAGCTCTTGCTGGTCTGACCCCAGCTTTATTTATTTACTTGACTGGTGTTTTACACCGTACTAAAAAATATTTCACTTTTATGACAGCAGCCAGCATTATTTATGGCGGAATGACCCACGACAATCTGCAGGCTGCTGGCAGGTCTTCACGCTTATGACCAGAGATAAAGCCAGCATGACCTAGAGAGCGACACATTGGCGAGGGACTCCTGACTTATTGTAACACACTGCCACATTAACCAATCGGCCATGGAGACTACCCACCCACCCCACCACCCACCGACCCACACACACAACTGGCTGCAGCTTTGCCTGGAATTTAAATAGCAACTTGTACTTGGCCAAGGGCTGTAGTTTACTTCAGACAATCCAGTTTCCTCTACTTGTAAACCTGACTGCCACCATATGAAAGCACTTACCGGGCCAGGGTGTAGCCGAAATCCTGTCAATGCAGAGCCAGACAAGGGAACTAACTCTTTCCCTGTTATCGGAGGCTTGTCCACAACAGACCGTAATGCACTGGAAACAAAACAAGAACAAATAACTAATGCGATCACATACTGAATTATGTACATGCCACGGAAACCAAAGTTGACAGTGCTTCCTGTATAGCCTCGCACAATGCTCTACTGTCTCATGTAACTTGTGACCCTGGCAAAACAGTCTGGACACAGAGCCATATATAAAATTCTTTAAATGACATCAAACAGTGGTTCATCACAAGCAGTTAAAAAAAAAAGTTCCACAAAGTCCTTGTTGTTCCATATTTGTATTTCATGTGCGCCTGAATATGTGCAGGCTACTGAGTTAGAAAAGTTTGAAGTCAACTTGTTTACACTGTTCTGTCAATCTATAGATGCATGTCATTAGCTTTACCACATGTAGCACTACTGCATATGCTCTGCTTATCTACAGAGGAATAACAAGTTGAACAGGAGTCTACCTGTTATCCTGGAGGCCTGGCGTGTCAATGTACCCGGGCAGGTGAGGTAGAAATGCGCTCAACTCCTCCTTCACTTTCCTCCCACAGAATTTGCTATAGGCATGTTCCATCCCATAGACTGACATCAGGTTAGTGCTTCCTGTAATCTCTGCATGATCTGGAACCAAAAACAAACGTGCATCATGACCTGTAAACATAAACAAGTGTGCATCATGACCTGTAAACATAAACAAGTGTGCATCATGACCTGTAAACATAAACAAGTGGGCAATTTATGATCTGTAACTATAAACTTGTGCATCATGACCTGTAAACATAAACATGAGTGCAACATGACCGGTGACTAAAAACAAGCGAAAGTTACAAGAGTGCATCGTGATCTGTAACCATATACATGTAAGTGTGCAGCATAATCTTTAAGTGTAAACATGCAGAAGTTACACAGTAACTAGTATTCATTGTGATCTGTAACTAGGAACTAGGCAGGAGTTACAAAAGCAGCAGTAATCACAAGTATACATGGTGTACGACATAAAACACCAAATGGAATAAATAAATAAGATTTTTCAATGTGGAACTGTCCAAATTTCCATGTCCATGTTAAGGTGTATCATTCTGACATTGATGATGATATGTATGGGAAAACATGACAAGTTCTTTACCTTTTATATATCCTGAATTTTGGAGGCTCTCTCTCTCTCCTATCTTGTATTCACATACTTATCATACATGTACATATATATTTCAAAACCATTTTTCAAGAGACACATTGGTTTACCCATCACACTAAACAAAAACATTGGTTTACCCATCATCCTAAACTGACACATTGGTTTACCCATCATCCTAAACTGACACATTGGTTTACCCATCACCCTAAACTGACACATTGGTTTACCCATCATCCTAAACTGACACATTGGTTTACCCATCATCCTAAACTAACACACTGGTTTACCCATCACCCTAAACTGACACATTGGTTTACCCATCATCCTAAACTGACACATAGGTTTACCCATCATCCTTAACTGACACATTGGTTTACCCATCAACCTAAACTGACACAAAGGTTTACCCATCACCCTAAACTGACACACAGGTTTACAAATGATCCTAAACTGACACACTGGTTTACCCATCACCCTAAACTGACACATTGGTTTACCCATCATCCTAAACTGACACATAGGTTTACCCATCATCCTAAACTGACACATTGGTTTACCCATCATCCTAAACTGACACTTAGGTTTACCCATCATCCTTAACTGACACATAGGTTTACCCATCATCCTTAACTGACACACTGGTTTACCCATCATCCTAAACTGACACATAGGTTTACCCATCATCCTAAACTGACACATAGGTTTACCCATCATCCTAAACTGACACATTGGTTTACCCATCATCCTTAAATGACCCATAGGTTTACACATCATCCTAAACTGACACATAGGTTTACACATCATCCTAAACTGACACATTGGTTTACCCATCATCCTAAACTGACACATCGGTTTACCCATCATCCTAAACTGACACATAGGTTTACCAATCACCCTAAACTGACATACAGGTTTACAAATGATCCTAAACTGACACACTGGTTTACCCATTATCCTAAACTGACACACATGTTTACCCATCATCCTAAACTGACACATTGGTTTACCCATCATCCTAAACTGACACATAGGTCTACAAATGATCCTAAACTGACACATAGGTTTACCCATCATCCTAAACTGACACATAGGTTTACCCATCATCCTAAACTGACACATAGGTTTACCCATCATCCTAAACTGACACACTGGTTTACCCATCATCCTAAACTGACACACTGGTTTACCCATCATCCTAAACTGACACATCGGTTTACCCATCATCCTAAACTGACACACTGGTTTACCCATCATCCTTAACTGACACATAGGTTTACCCATCATCATAAACTGACACATAGGTTTACCCATCATCCTAAACTGACACAATGGTTTACCCATTATCCTAAACTGACACATTGGTTTACCCATCATCCTAAACTGACACATAGGTTTACAAATGATCCTAAACTGACACAGTGGTTTACCAAGCATCCTAAACTAACACACTGGTTTACCCTTTATCCTAAACTGACACATTGGTTTACCCATCATCCTAAACTGACACATTGGTTTTACCCATCATCCTAAACTGACACATTGGTTTACCCATCATTCTAAAATGACACATTGGTTTACCCATTATCCTAAAGTGACACATTGGTTTACCCATCACCCTAAACTGACACATAGGTTTACCCATCATCCTAAACTGACACATAGATTTACTCATCACCCTAAACTGACACATAGGTTTACCCATCATCCTAAACTGACACATAGGTTTACCCATCACCCTAAACTGACACATAGGTTTACCCATCATCCTAAACTGACACATTGGTTTACCCATCATCCTAAACTGACACATTGGTTTACCCATCATCCTAAACTGACACATTGGTTTACCCATCATTCTAAACTGACACACTGGTTTACCCATCATCCTAAACTGACACATAGGTTTACCCATCATCTTAAACTGACACATAGGTTTACCCATCATCCTTAAATGACACATAGGTTTACCCATCATCCTTAACTGACACATAGGTTTACCTATCATCCTAACTGACACATAGGTTTACCCATCATCCTAAACTGACACATTGGTTTAAACATCATCCTAAACTGACACACTGGTTTACCCATCATCCTAAACTGACACATTGGTTTACCCATCATCCTAAACTGACACATTGGTTTACCCATCATCCTAAAGTGACACATTGGTTTACCCATTATCCTAAACTGACACATAGGTTTACCCATCATCCTAAACTGACACATTGGTTTACCCATTATAGGTTTACCCATCATCCTAAACTGACACATTGGTTTACCCATTATCCTAAACTGACACATAGGTTTACCCATCATCCTAAACTGACACATAGGTTTACCCATCATCCTAAACTGACACATAGGTTTACCCATCACCCTAAACTGACACATAGGTTTACCCATCACCCTAAACTGACACATAGGTTTACCCATCATCCTAAACTGACACATAGGTTTACCCATCATCCTAAACTGACACATAGGTTTACCCATCATCCTAAACTGACACATTGGTTTACCCATTATCCTAAACTGACACATAGGTTTACCCATCATCCTAAACTGACACATTGGTTTACCCATCATCCTAAACTGACACATTGGTTTACCCATCATCCTAAACTGACACATAGGTTTACCCATCACCCTAAACTGACACATTGGTTTACCCATTATCCTAAACTGACACATTGGTTTACCCATCATCCTAAACTGACACATTGGTTTACCCATCATCCTAAACTGACACATAGGTTTACCCATCACCCTAAACTGACACATTGGTTTACCCATTATCCTAAACTGACACATTGGTTTACCCATCATCCTAAACTGATACATAGGTTTACCCATCACCCTAAACTGACACATAGGTTTACCCATCATCCTAAACTGACACATCGGTTTACCCATAATCCTAAACTGACACATTGGTTTACCCATTATCCTAAACTGACACATAGGTTTACCCATCATCCTAAACTGACACATAGGTTTACCCATCATCCTAAACTGACACATAAGCCGCGTTTAGACTACAGCCGGGCCGGGCCCATTTTAGCAGGGTCGCGCTTGATCAGGGCCGAGCCCCCTTGACAAGTACCGTTTACATTACACGCCTCGCTGGCGGGCCAAATCCATTATCACAAACAGGAACGACAACTCAGGTTGAGTTGGGCTATTTATTTGTGGCACTCTTCAGACATTGGAGGTACAAACACTTTATTCAGCTGCGAAAATGGCGCTGCCAGTAGTTGCAAGTCGAATCCGCCCTTCTCTGCCAAGGATGCACTGATCTGCTCAAAAATCTTGTGGTTGTGACGAGCGCTCTCAAGTTGCGCCTGCACGTTTTCCTCGCCCCAAATAGCTAATAGCTGTTCTGTCTCCTCTTTTGTCCAAGTAGCGCCACGATTTGTTGACATATTTAAATTCTTATTGTTCGAAAAAAGTGCGCCAATTGAAAAGCCGCAAGTGGAAGGTCAGAGGAAGTTGCCTTTAAGCATGCGCAGTTAAGTCCTCTGAGCGGGCCAGGCACGGTGACGCGTCTACACTACACGTTTGTCTAGCCGAGCCGAGCTACAGCTGGGTCGAGCCTACCTCTCGTTGAGGGGTTCGGCCCGGTCAAATCTGGCACGGTGCCGAGTACGCTTAACCCGTTTAGACTACCCAATTTTTTGCCGGGCCGTGCCCCATCAGGGCCGAGCCCGGTTGAAAAGCGGTAGTGTAAACGGGGCTATAGGTTTACCCATCACCCTAAACTGACACATAGGTTTACCCATCATCCTAAACTGACACATAGGTTTACCCATCATCCTAAACTGACACATAGGTTTACCCATCATCCTAAACTGACACATAGGTTTACCCATCATCCTAAACTGACACATTGGTTTACCCATTATCCTAAACTGACACATAGGTTTACCCATCATCATAAACTGACACATTGGTTTACCCATCATCCTAAACTGACACATTGGTTTACCCATCATCCTAAACTGACACATAGGTTTACCCATCACCCTAAACTGACACATAGGTTTACCCATCATCCTAAACTGACACATAGGTTTACCCATCAACCTAAACTGACACATTGGTTTACCCATTATCCTAAACTGACACATAGGTTTACCCATCATCCTAAACTGACACATAGGTTTACCCATCATCCTTAACTGACACATAGGTTTACCCATCATCCTAAACTGACACATTGGTTTACCCATCATCCTAAACTGACACATAGGTTTACCCATCACCCTAAACTGACACATTGGTTTACCCATCACCCTAAACTGACACATCAGTTTACCCATCATCCTAAACTGACACATTGGTTTACCCATCATCCTTAAATGACACATAGGTTTACCCATCATCCTTAACTGACACATAGGTTTACCTATCATCCTAACTGACACATAGGTTTACCCATCATCCTAAACTGACACATTGGTTTACCCATCATCCTAAACTGAAACATTGGTTTACCCATCCTCCTAAACTGACACACCGGTTTACCCATCATCCTAAACTAACACACTTGTTTACCCATCATCCTAAACTGACACATTGGTTTACCCATCATCCTAAACTAACACATTGGTTTACCCATCATCCTAAACTGACACACTGGTTTACACATCATCCTAACCTGACACACTGGTTTACCCATCATCCCAAGTTAGTCTCAAAACCACTCACTTGATATTGATTTATGCTAGTTTATGGAAGTTTTAATACATGTGTGAAGAGTTGTAAATGTTTCTTACTAACCATACACGTGACATACATGTATTTGGAACACGTTCTTTCCATAACTCTCCCAACTGCGAGGTAGATCAGTGTAGGAAAACCATATCTACTTGTTATATTCCCCGACGATGATTGTAATTAGCCCTTATCTCTTTGTACATTGTACTATAAATTTTTTGTGCCTTTGTGAAAATTATTCACTGCATATAACTTGACTATAACAAGCGAGCCGTTCCCATCTGGCTCGACAGCTCAGTAGGTTGAACGGTGGGGCTAGACACCCTAAATCCTGTGTATGAGTTTCACTCAAGCCAGTACTTTCGCTGGTCTTGAATTATCTGTGTAAGGAATCATATCTACTCAATGTATTCCCTGACCTTGATTGCAATTAGATAATCCTTCCCCTGTTGAATATTTCAACTGCACTGGTAAAATCTTTGTGTAAAATCATCAGCTTCATGCACTTCGGATATTCACATTGAGAAAGGATGATGGGTTAAGTAGGAGCAGGTCGCCACGTTGTTTGCCTCACGGCTGTGGTAACGGAGATGAGCCAATGGAAATGTAAACGGTAAGAATGTACAGCCCAGGAATCTGAATGGTGTATATGATGAGCGGTCATTTTTGTGAAGTTCAAGCAAGCGGAAAAGTCGAATTTGATGATGTATGTGATGTTATCCAGGGCTAGCAACAACCATAAAATTTTAGATCTGCGCCGTGAGCCATTAAATCATCAAGAGAAAGAAATGTCCAACCACTGAAAGATCGAATAAAATATGGAATCCAAGATAACCGTTCTCAGTTAAACAACAGTGTACGTAGTTAACTCGGCACTGCCTACGAAGATCGGACACTCTATGGCCCCTATTGTTTACAGCCGGTACATTCCACTTACCAGGGGGATCTTTCATCAGGTAAAACGGACCCCTAGGGATGACGGATGGGACCTTGCCCAAGCTGATGGTGGTTCTGAGGGTGCCCGTCGTGTCCGTCCGTGGGTAGGCCGGGGACCTGGAGCCCCCACGGGGGCTAGATTTCGGCGACGTTTGATCAGGTCTTCGAATCACTTCGTTCATTTTCCTATTTCCAAATCTGAAGCAGGTGAGATTTTCCTCTTTTGTCATTGGCTGAAAATAATATCTCGGTTATCTCCCTTTGTCGAATTTTCTCGTTTATTTTTGTATCGATCTGTTGGTGGCCACATTTAGTAAATCTTGGTTACAGCGTATTTACATCATATTTCAAACATTTTCTGGGCTTGTTAAATTCTTTTAATATTACTGTGAATAATTGTTTGTAGTTGAATTGTCTAAACTATGTGCTGTTGTAGATCTGTCTATCTCGTATGGGCGGGACAGGGCCCAAAATTGCCAGTGTTGTTAATCAAAAGTGTCGACCTACGTGTTATTGTTTTCAGTATGTGGCAGAGTTTATGAATACAAACCTGATACTAGGTGTATGTTGGTATGTCATGCACGTAAAGTCTTGCCCAGTGTTTGACAGGATTCACTGCCTGCAAGAATATTTCAGCTGTATGACGGCGGCCAGCATTATGGTGGGAGGAAACCGGACAGAGCCCGGGGGAAACCGCAGGTTGCTGACAGGCCTTCGTTTGTAGGGCCGGAGAACTATGCAGATGGACGGAGAGATGATACACATACTCTTTCTACAAGTAGCCTGTATATATGTTGTCAGTGAGTAATTTACGTTATCAGGACCATCCCTGTTCCCCGGCAGCATCAGGATCATCCCTATTCCCCGGCAGAATCCATTCATTAACCTGCAAGTCCACGTAAAGGCCGGGGGTCTAAAGCCGTGGAGTTTGTGGAATGGTATAGTAAGAAAAAAACAAATGCTGGTAAACAAAATAAAAAAAGTTTCCTACCCCCATTACAACCAAGAATAGCTCAAGCTTGTTCAGAGGCTGTTAACGTAGCTACATCAGGAACGTCCCAGCCAGCTTCAGCTACCATCAACTGATAAGAAAAAAAGCCTGGGAAAATTTGCTGTGGATTGCAGTATTCTGTGTTACAAATATATATTTTTAGGAAAACCATTTCTATTGTTGAAAGATCAATCATGTATACATAGTCATGTTACCATTCAATACGTTTTTTTTAAAAAATTATTATCATTAGTATATTAATAATTATTAATATATAAACCAATGCCATTTATATATATATATATATATATATATATATATATATATATATATATATATATATATATATATATATATATATATATATATATGCTATGTGTTGAGGCATTTTGGGAGATGCGAGCTGAGCTGATATGTATTCTTTAATTGTAGACAACATATTTGCACAACAGTAGTAAATACGTACACTGCTTTAGGCTCATGATCGTGCGCGGGTTCAGTAATAATAATGAAGATGTCGAGGCTTCAGTACGTACATTGAAAGGTTTCACAAGCTCGAACCCCGCCCCAGCAAGATGGTGATACCCCAACATCGTCATTATTATTATTATTTATTATTATTATTAATAATAATAATAATTATTATTATTATTATTGATGACTTGTCCAATTCCTTTGTGTATCTAAAGGCTTCAGTTTCTTTGTAGGCTACATAAACATGTATGTGGAAAGCTCTCGCCCAGTTCCTTTGCGCAAATATATTAAAGAATTTTACGTAGGCCTATGCACCATAAACATTTGTTTTACATATGTAAATTCCCTTGTACATCTGTTGATTTTATTATTATGATTTGCGAAAGAACTGTGCGTGTGACTTTCTGTTTTGCGCGTATGTGTAATTGAAAGGTAAATACCAGGTGTACACCGGATCTGTATGTTCCAAGTTTGTCAGATCGTGTTATCGACGTCTCGACGAAAACTGTATGACCTATTCAATGTTGTGATGTCATGATGGACGCAGATGCAAGGTGTGTGGATGTAACCTAATTAGAATTTCTTTGTGTGACAGTTAATATTTTTTTATGTTTGTTAATTGGTATTTCTGTATGTGTTCATTGGCAGTTCTGTGTGACAGTTGGTTAAAGCATGACGCCAGACCACAGGACACTACATTTACGTAGATATAGTCCATGTAGCTACCGCAGAATCACCGCAGTGTATCAAACTGCATTGTG
This sequence comes from Liolophura sinensis, assembly GCF_032854445.1. Taxonomy (NCBI): domain Eukaryota; kingdom Metazoa; phylum Mollusca; class Polyplacophora; order Chitonida; family Chitonidae; genus Liolophura; species Liolophura sinensis. The sequence continues at coordinate 8,051,375 of NC_088304.1, read as the reverse complement.
CTTGGCTGAAAAAGTTATATACAAATATACAGAAATGTTTTCCCTGTAAGTGGTTAATGGTCATTGATCTAACGGAATACACTTCGTGTTAGTGTTTTCTATGCCTTGATTCATATATATATATGAATATATATATATATGCTGTATTACGGCCGAAGTGACCATTCATGCCTATAGTAAAGCATCAGGTAATACCGTCAAATAAAACCATAGGAGCATATATACATATATATCCCCATGGATAAAACATAAACAGCATTTAAAGGCTTATATTTGTAGATCTGCTTTAGCAGAGCCATTTCGTTTTATTCAATAAGTAGGCCTATTAATACAACATAACCACTTTATTTGATGATTTATGTTGTATTATAAGCGTTGCTCAAGAATATTGTACACTTTTATATTCGGCTATCAGTTTTATGCATGGGTGCGGAGAAAACCGAGTCAGATTTACAAGGAGACACGCCTCAACTGATTTTAAAAATACAACTGTAGGATCTCCCAGGTAGCATACAGCTTGGGGTGCTTTGCTACATTTTACATGCACAGATGTAACCACGTACACTGGCCCTGTTGGATCGAGTGATATACCAATCGGTGTTTAGCGGTATTAATGATATTTAATTGTCTCTATATGCGATGATAACGGAGTGAATCCTGGTTTCTTCGTTACTCGTTAACCAAGCCGTACTTACTGCAATTATTAGCCCATTTACTCTGTTTATTCAACTTGGGACTGTTACGCAATCTTATTCCTGTCTGCTAGGTGTGTTGGATTAAACGGTTTGTTTAAATCGATTGTAAGTCAGTTTTTGGCAGCTATATGCATGTGTATCAAGTTAGCTATATCATTTCATACTTCATAACTTGAGAGGAACCTGACACAATGTCCTTCAAAAGTATAAAGACATTACGGTGCCAGATGTATAGTCTCAGGGATACTTGGCTAGATTTAGGCCAATATTTATTTATTTCATTAATATTTTACTCTATACTGAAGAATATTTCACTTATACAACAGCGGCCAGCATTACAGTGGGAGGAAAATTGGCCGAGTCTGGAGAAAACCCATGACCATCCTCAGGTTACGGCCAGAGAGGACGACAACTTGAGCTAACTTGAACTCGCAACGAGCGCGTTGGTGAGAGGTTCTGAGTGATTTGTACTGCGTACTGTACTCTAACCACTAGGCCACGGATGAATGTACCATGAAAAAAAATCTTCCGTCAAATGCATTCTGTGGCGATGATACATTGCATTTCGTCCATATAATATAGATCTAATGATCCCAGAACGCCTTGCATATATCTTACCTGTCGGCATATGCTGGAACGTTTATAATCATCAACGATTTCAGTCTACATACTAAACACAATCTTACTGAACTCCCGAGTCAAGGTTTTACCATAAAGCGCCTCCATTCAAGATTTCTTAAATTTTGTCAAACGCACCAACTAGTAATTAATTATAACTTATAACTACTAGTGGTACAAACATGGCGCAGTTTTAATATCACCACTGTGACTGTACGAACGTTTGCAATAAAAGCATAATTAAGATACCGTTATACGTTTGCTAGCTTATAGCAGAACATTACGTAGAATGCATTTATGGACGTTTCAGTATTTTAACTTAAAATTTTACGGACTATATACTGGATTTGACACACTGGATATTACACACGTATGTGCCACACATCAATCATGAAGCACTGCTGACTGTGTCTACTTCCGGGTAACTATCTACAACGATACTAATTTCGTTCCTGAAACTGGTCCTACGGAATGTGACTCGGGTACCGTATTGTTTTACCGGTGGACTAAATTATGATTTGTATACTTCGCTTACTAACGGATTAATCCGTTGATATATAAAGGATTAATCTGTCATGTGGAATTAATGAATTAATCCGCAAGACAGACATTTCAATAGGCGGGGGCTTATTTGTGATTACACGAATACGTGAGGCATATGTGAGACATACATAATACGTGTGGCATATGTCAGACACCTCTCACATTTGAGGCACATTCATACATAATACGTGTGGCACATGTGAGACACATACATACATAATACGTGTGGTATGTGTGAGACATACACACAGAATATGTGTGGCATATGTAAGACACATACATACAGAATACCTGTAGCATATGTAAGACACATACATACAGAACACTTGTAGCATATGTAAGACACATACATACAGAACACTTGTAGCATATGTGAGACACATACGCACAAAATCTTTTTAGATATATATTTTAGATCCCGAATCACTTAGGCATTTTTCATAATGTCCCTTTTTCATCCTTCAATCTGTGATAAAATATGTTAGAGTAGACATATAAAAATGTCACTTGTAATAAACACAGTTGTCATCAATAATTTTCTGACTTGTTCACGTTTAGAAGTTTAATTTCACAAATCGTTTAGATATACCCATATTAAATCTTCAGTCAAATAAAAATGTAAAACTTTCTTTTGTGTGTGAACAATCGCCATGCAATGTACCAGTCAGGCTGCTCACGACACGACAGCCAAGAAGGCGCGGTCTGAGACTGATTGGTCAACATACAGCCATCTTTCAGATTAGCATTTTTACTCTTTAATTAGCATCCTTAAACGAAGGCATAAGACAAAGCGTCCATGGCCTTTCCCAGCATGTTTGTTTTAATGACAGTAAGAAGTCTTTTACTCTCCCTTTTTTATTCCAAGCAGTCACGGGTAAAAGCGTAATGCTTATGTATTAGTATAGGCTTAGCCTCGTGGCGCGTGCGGTCAGTAGCTTCAACCACATACCAGTCCTCCCAAATTGGTCTAATATAGGCCTACAGTGGTGACTAGCACTGTTTCTAATGGAGAACCTCAACAATCAAACAAGAATATAGGCCCAACCCCTTCTGAATGCTACTCGGTGGATAACTAAGCCATTCGCTTAATGATCTCATCAAAGGCTTAAGACAAAAAGAGCATTAACGGTACCTGTGATTGTTAGTATTAGACTGACTGATGGACATTGCTTACAGGTGAGTGATTTCTGTCTACCTGTATGATCGCCGCTGACTGACTGTAATGGGCTAATGTCAACAAGTGCACTATAACCTGTGCCTTATCTAACTTATCTAAAGCTTTGTAACTTTAAATAATAAACTCCTCCGATAAAGGAGACGGACTCCTGCGGGTGAACACTGCGGCTACAGGAGCAAAGAACGCCTTTAAATGAAGAACAGAATCTTCCTTGGAGAAAAATACAAGCTCGCAAAAATAGAAAAGAAGCTTAATGGTTCAATGAAACAGACACACTCACTTATAATAACATCTACACTTAGCAAATTCTTTGCTGGCAAAAGAAGACTTTAGTCTTTTTCTTTTAGTGAGTCGCCCATATTCAGCTGCCTGTAAAATCAGTCATATTAGCTACCAAAATTGCCTTTAATCAGTGACACGTAACAACGCAAGCTCGGCACATCCATATGTTGGACGTTCATATTTTTGCAAAGAAAATGAAGTTAGAACGCTTTTTTTTAATGTTAAAGTCCAAAAGTCTTGTTTCGACACGAAGAACTCATTGCCTCAGGTGACGTCAAAGTTATTCAGAAACTACTGGCATGCTGGACAATGACCGTAGGGGTAATTTGTTTTACAATAGTTGAACCAACATGCGGTTAGAACAAACTGCATCCCGTAACGCAGTTTTCATTTCTGTCTCCGCACATCGACTACATTGCTTTTTATTACAGAATTTCTTGACATGCAACTCTAAAAACATTCTGTCATTAGATCATATACTACAAGATACAAAATATCATTCATCTATTAAAGTTATATTGCACTAAAACCTGTAAATAAACTCAAATATGGCAGTGTCAGAAACAAGGTTTAGAGTGAAGTCGATAGGAGCTAAGGTAACTGGTGTCCCTGAGAAGCTACCGGGTTCCGAACATTCCCCAGCACGTCACCTGTGTTAATAATCCCAATAATAATTATGACGTCACTCGAAGCAAAGGGTTCTTGCCGTTGAAAATGTGCTTATTTAGGTTAACGTTTCTGTGTTAGAAAAAGTGAACCTAATTATTTCTTTGCAAGGATATGAATTTTCAACATATCGATGTGTAGAGCTTGTGTCATTACGCGTCAGTGAGTAAAATCAGTTTATGTAGCGGGTATGACTGATTTTACAGACCGCTGAACATAGGTGACTCCCTAAAATATAAAATAGAAATAGACTATTGTAGCTTTCGAATTTTACTCGCCCGCCAGTTCTTTTTCCTCGCAACGGACCAGCGGGCCTATCCTACGGCGCTTACGATTATGCGGAAATACAGGTGTCACCAGCTTATTTGGACCAATCACGTAACAATAATAGCGAATAACGTCACACGACTGGCTAGGCTGGGCTGCCGACACCCGTGATTTCGTATAGTCGTAAGCGCTCCTAATTTTGGGCTATGCCGTTACTCACAACAAACGGTGTTTTTTTTTTCAATTATGGCCTGGGGGAATCACTGGAAATGCGACCATTTTGAATCATGTAGCTAAAGAGTGAGAATTGCAGACAACATTAAAATTTTATTATTTAAAAAAAACACTATTTGACCGGTATTTTATGAACTATAAGTAGGCCCTATACTGTGCTTTACAGTGACGGAAAACCTTGCGTAGATGCTAAAATAAACCGCGGCAGTGCACTCTAAAACTGGATTTACTTCGGTAAATCGGTGACAATTTTCACCGCCTCAGAAATGCCCTCACAGGACTTCATCCACTTCGCTTCCAGACTCGACCAAAAACCTAATGTTCGGAAACAACTTATAAAGGGAACACTATTCGTGGCTGTTGTAGCCTGCAACACAGCCCTGTCACAGAATCGATATCATTAGTTACATGGTTTCTCAAACAGGATACGGATATATGGTGTCAGAAATCCTCGTATAGTATGAGGGCTACTGACGCCATATATTTCCGTATTATATCAGTGAGTAACCATATAGCTAATTTTTCCTGCAAAAGACCAATAAATTCAGTGCATAAGGCCGATGTATAAACGAATCGATCAGTGGTGTGACCGTTGTTATCATAACAATAGCAAATGGAGATCAAAGCAGACATATATGACCACAACTGTCGGATACTGGAATATCCACGTCCGCAAAATAACCGATGTTGTCCAGCGAAAGTGGGAGTTATTTGTTTAGCCCCAGGATCACGAAGCAATCTTAGACTTATGTCAAAAATTTCAAAGCGGTTTAAAATTGTTATTTCTGATGTAACAAGGTCAAAAAATTGTTTGACAACGTAAATTCTTTCAGAACAAAGCCATGAATTCGTCGCTTTTTCCAAACTAGATCTACCCTATTAAAATGTTCCCTTAAACGTTTGCTGAAAAGGTCCAGCTGTACTGCATCCAAATCAGTAAAGTTTCTCTTCATATAAAAGTGAACTTTTAGTTTTGTAATGTAAGCTTGGTAAACTTTTGCCGGTCATGAGTAAACTTTTAATGAAACATTTACTTCAAAAGAAGCAGCCTGGACTTGCGCATGTATAGCTCGTTCAGCTCCCTCCAGTTAGGTGGAGAGTGGGACATAGCCGTACCTGAAAATGTACTCGTTTAGCTCGTTCAGCTCCCTCCATTTGGGTGGAGAGTGGGACATAGCCGTACCTGAAAATGTACTCGTTTAGCTCTTGCAGCTCCCTCCATTTGGGTGGAGAATGGAATATAGCCGTGCTTGAACATGCACTCGTTTAGCTCGTTAAGCCCCCTCCATTTAAGTGGAGAGTGGGACATAGCCGTACCTGAAAATATACTCGTTTAGCTCTTGCAGCTCCCTCCATTTGGGTGAAGAATGGGACACAGCCGTGCTTGAACATGCACTCGTTTAGCTCGTTCAGCCCCATCCATTTGGGTGGAGAGTGGGGCATAACCGTGCTTAAACATGCACTCGTTTAGCTCGTTCAGCCCCCTCCACTCGGGTGGGATATAGCCGTACCTGGAAATGTACTCGTTTAGCTCGTTCAGCCCCTCAATTCGGATGGGGTAGAGCCGTACCTGGAAATGTACTCGTTAAGCTCGTTCAGCCCCCTCCATTCGGGTGGAGAGTGGGGCATAGCCGTGCTTAAACATGCACTCGTTTAGCTCGTTCAGCCCCCTCCACTCGGATGGGATATAGCCGTACCTGGAAATGTACTCGTTTGGCTCGTTCAGCCCCCTCCTTTCGGGTGGAGAGTGGGACATAGCCGTGCTTAAACATGCACTCGTTTAGCTCGTTCAGCCCTCTCCACTCGGGTGGGATATAGCCGTACCTGAAAATGCACTCGTTTGGCTCGTTCAGCCCCCTCCATTCGGGTGGGATATAGCCGTACCTGGAAATGTACTCCTTTAACTCGTTCAGCCCCCTCCATTTGAGTGGAGAGTGGGACATAGCCGTACCTGAAAATGCACTCGTTTAGCTCGTGCAGCTCCCTCCATTTGGGTGGAGAGTGGGACACAGCCGTACCTGAAAATGCACTCGTTTAGCGCGTTCAGCCCCCTCCATTTGGGTGGGATATAGCCGTACCTGGAAATGTACTCGTTTAGCTCGTTCAGCCCCCTCCATTCGGGTGGGATATAGCCGTACCTGAACATGTATTCATGTAAAATTAATCTGTAAATTTTAACAAAGAATCTGTTGTCTGAGTGATGCTTGAATGTATTGTGTTTTTATAACATAATATTCTGTCGTATTCAACATAATATCCTGTTAAAATCTGATAGAACTAATAGATCTGTTAAGTTAATAGAAGATGTTTGTTATACCGAACAGAGCAATCTGCTGCAATAACAGAATACATTCAAGCACCCATCAGACAACAAACTTTCTGTTAAAATTAACAAATTAATTTTTGGAGTGTAAAGGAATATTCTAAATGGCATTATGATATGAATGGATAACAAGTTGTTGTTTCAACAAAGGACCAGTAATGATCATGCAGATATGAACGCATCTCAATATAAAGAGTTTGTACTATAGCCAGCTTACCTTCCCTGATAGGGATCTAAAGCTCGTGTAAACAGTTAAAATTGCATGGAAATGCCTTTACGTCTTCATTAAATGAATGAACCTACGAAAGCTAGAATTCTAAGGTAGTACAACAAAAGAGGCATTCCTGTTTTAAAAATGCCTGTAATAACCATTTAAACACTACAGCGTGAGGGGATGAGATAACGATTACCCAGAGCCTGCCTCAGTAAAGACAAGACGAGATAATACATCCCACTTGTGGAGAAATACATGTACACGTGACAGTTACATTAGCCTAGACTTTAGCGTCAAGGAAAATAATAGTGCATGTCATTCTCCAGATCCTGTTTAGGACGACAACAGCTCATTGGCTTCAAAACACACACACACCAGCCACTGGCAGTGTGGCGCTAAGAGAGAGAATAATGGTTCCTTGGCACCTCATTCAGACTGAAGACAGTCCGTTGGCCGCGAAAAATGTAGTACTAGTAATTTCCCTAAAACCTCGAACGAAGTAATAGTAGTTTTCTACAACCTTACAAAGAGGTGGCAAAGAGTGGTAAAATGGCAAAAAAAAAAAAAAAACATACACGCCCACATATATCTTCGCGTGAGTACTACACACATTGTGCACAGTTCAGTGAGAGAAAACTTATTCTCCAATATTAGGCCAAGAGAGCTCATTAGTTTAGAAGTGCATGTCTCTAGAGCGTCATCATGATGGGACAAAGACATTTCATTGGTCGAAAGATACAGAGATAATTCTTCAGATCGCCGTTAAGGCAAAATATACATTTCATTGGCCAGAACTAGAAAGATAATTCTCTATAACCTCAAGAGGACGAAAAGAAGAGCTAATTGGCAAAAAAAAACCTCCGGAGGCTCTAGTGCTTGGCGAATATAGATGTATTATACAGAAAGTATCAAAATATAAAGTTTGTACAGCCAGTGATCGACCAACAAGGCCTCAATGTTTCTCATTTCATACTTTTGTCTTCAGGAAGCAATCGGCAAACACATTCTAAATCTGTTTTTGTTTTCTTTACATTTAATCTATACACGGCGAAGACATTGACAAAACAAACTGTCTTAAACTGAGAATCATTATTGACATTTAATCAATTTGACATGCCTACTGAATTCGCTTGAAGAGTGTTTGATTGATTGACAGTCTGTCTAACGATTTCCATCTCTTACTTGCTCTTAATTTCTCGCGTCGATTCTGTATTTGCGTACCGACTTGTCGATCGATCGTTGTCCGGATCCCATATATGCGGATGCACGGTGACTATGCAATGATCAAGTGGCCACGGAAAGCATTGGAGATTCCGGCGCTTTTAAAGTTGATACTGACAGGTCTAGACGTTCCCCCCTTTTTGTCTCTATTACACGGTAGACACCCTAAATGTCCAATATATGACAGCGCAACAGGTAATTAATAAACAGGAATAATTGTTTCAAAAAAGCTGTACTGAATATATTTATCTGGAGATTAACGCTGGTTGTTCTTAAGAACTTTTACTCTTACCACGGTGATAAGTTTATGAGTGGAAGAAATTAGAGAACCTGGAGAAAACCATTCCCCTGCAGCAAGTACCTGACAAACTTCAGACGTAAAGCTGCATCAGATACGAAGATGCGTTCAGAATGGCCAAGCGCAGAGCGGCTTTGAAGAAAAAAAACCCGTTATTTTCACCCAAAATATCATCGTCTAACGTAATGGCACAGTTATCACAGTTAGAAATCACATATATTAATATTACTTCCTTGAAGTAAATCAAACTTCATTTTATAATAAACATATTAAGGTGAACAGTAATCAATCAGTGCTGAAGAACGACAACTTAAATATATTTCAATGTTTCTAATGGTGATGTAAAGCCATTTTTAAAGATGCCATCAGTTAAATAGAACAGCATGTCACCAATAACACAAACGAGGCCACATAATTGCTTCTTGGAAAGACTACAAACCGCTATGGAAATGACAAGAAGATTCTTAACACAGCATGTGATGGATTAATTTGACCAGGTGAAAGCCCTCGCGGGAGATATCTCCCCAACTCGCTTCGTCATCTTGCTACCTACAAGTAAATGGTTGGCTATTTATACCTCGATTCATAAGTCTCTTTGGTCGTAAGTGGGAATGTCTGTCAGCAACATCGAATGGTGAAATATTCTTGAGTACGGTGTAAAGCACCAATTAAATGAATAGATAAATAAAAGGATTCATAAGCTCTTAGCGCATACAGATGACTACTTTGCTTGTAAATTATTACCTGTCTACATACATAACCCCATACCTTGGTTCGTTATCTAAATAAGTAGATAGTTATATACCTCCCTTCCTTACCTCGCTACCTACATAATTGTAGCTCGCTGGTTCGCTACGTTACATGTCTACATGGCTTAATGCCTATCCATCTAGCTGTGCTTCCTAAATGGTTTGCTGGCCTCTCCACAATACCACGCTACCTACATGGCTTGGTGCCTCGTCACTCTAGCACACTACTTACATAGCTCGTTACTTCGCTGCCTACATGGCTTGGTACCTCGCCAGCCTTCCTCGATACCTATATAGCTTGCTGCCTGGCAACACTACATCGCTACCTACATCGCTCCCTGTCTGGCAACCCTACCATGCTACCTAGATTACTTGCTGCCTGGCTGCCCTACCACGCTACCCACCTGGCTTAATGCCTGGAAACCCCACCACGCTACATACATGGCTTGCTGCCTGGCAACCCTACCACGCTACCTATATAGCTTGCTGCCTGGCAACCCTACATCGCTACCTACATCGCTCCCTGCCTGGCTGCCCTACCACGCTACCCACCTGGCTTAAGACTTATATGCCCAGAAGCCATCCATTGTTCCTCCACTGGGTGTCCGCATCCAGGAACATGTGCAATCAACTGGACTTGGGCTGGATCCTATCACCCCATACGCATCCAGGAAGATCCACCGTGGTTATGTCCTGAGCCTCAGGTTGATGCCTCGCTCTCCTCCCTGAAGAAATCTTCCACCAACCCTTTAGTATACCAACAGGAGTTTAGTAATATGTGTTCAAAGTATCTATTTTATCACCGTATATTCACTGACGGTTCGAAGAATAATGATGGCGTGGCTTCTGCCGCTGTCCTTGGGCCCAGAACCATTTCAACTCGGTTTCCAAATTCCTGTTCTGTATTTACTGCGGAAGCCAAGGCAATTTTGTGCGCACTTCGGTCCATTCCAGAGATCGGAGGTAGCAGATTTCTCATCTGCTCTGACTCCCTTTCCTGCCTCCAGGCAATTCGGGCTAGTTCGCCTGTACATCCAGACATTCTGTCTATCAGGGAGATGTTTAAACGACTTAATGAAGATTTCATCATTGTCTTTTGTTGGGTGCCCGGGCATATGCGTATCCCTGGGAATACTGCTGCAGATGAAGCCGCGAAGGCGGCTCTGCATTTCGTTACTACCCAAACTGACGTTCCATATTCGGACTTGCTATCACTTATTTGCTCCTATATCAATCGCTTGTTTCAGGCTCAATGGGATAACCAGACAACCAACAAACTGCATGATATTCATCAGTTTGTTGGTCCAGCACCTTCCCTTTCACGGCATCGTATCCGCTCTTGCAGTTTGAGGAGGTGTCGTATCGGTCATACACGTGCTACGCATGAGTGTTTGCTGAAAGGAGAAGATGTTCCTCATTGCTTTGCTTGTGATCAACGGTTCACAGTCAAGCACATACTGCTTGACTGTGGCGACTTTGCTCCTGTACGAGATTCCTTTTATCACGTGAGCTCTCTTTCAGAACTTTTCAATTCTGTAGAAAGTGATACTATTTTTGATTTTCTCTCTGCCATTGGTATGGCAGAAAAGCTGTGATTTTAAACTACCGTCTGTGTTTGTTATGTGCCTGCTGATGTCCTTTTTTGACTGAATAGTAAATGAATTATCCGTAGTAGATCGACTACTTGACGTTTTATTGTCGCGATGAAACTGAAATATTGTTGAAAGAGACGTTAAAACTTTCACTCACTCACTCTCACTCCTGCTGCCTGGCAACCCTACTACGCTACCTACTTGGTTTGCTACCTGGCAACCCTACTACGCTACCTACATGCCTTGCTGCCTGACAACCTTACCAGGCTACCTACATGCCTTGCTGCCTGACAACCTTACCAGGCTACCTACATGCCTTGCTGCCTGGCAACCCTACTACGCTACCTATATGGCTTCCTGCCTGGCAACCCTACCACAGTACCTACATGCCTTGTTGTCTGGCAACCCTACCACGCTAACTACATGGCTTTCTGATTGTCAACCCTGCCACTCTACCTACATGGCGTGATGGCAACCACGCTACCTACATGGCTTGCTGCCTGGCAACCTTACCACGCTACCTACATGCCTTGCTGCCCTACCACGCTCCCTACATGGTCTACTGCCTGGTAATCCTACTACGCTACCTACATGCCTTGCTGCCTGGCTACCCTACCACGCTACCTATATGGTTTGCTGCCTGGCAACCCTACCACGCTACCTATATGGTTTTCTGCCTGGCAACCCTACCACGCTACCTACATGCCTTGCTGCCTGGCAACCCTACCACGCTACCTACATGCCTTGCTGCCTGACAACCTTACCAGGCTACCTACATAGTTTGCTGCCTGGCAACCCTACCACGCTACCTACATGGCTTGCTGCCTGGCAACCCTACCACGCTACCTACATGGCTTGCTTCCTGGCAACCCTACTACGCTACCTACATGCCTTGCTGTCTGGCAACCCTACCACGCTTGTTGCCTGTCAATCCTACCTCGCTACCTACATGGCTTTCAACCTTTCCAGTCTACCACACGACCTATATGTCTTTCTGTGTCGCTAACTACATGGCTTGCTGCCTCTCCACACTACCTCGCCACCTACATATAGCTGGCTACATCGGATCGTTACACCTCGCTGCCTACATAGCGGTCCAAAGGACACACGAAAAGGAACTTCTAAACTAACGATATAGTTTTAAGTTAAAATAAAAGAAGTTGTGCGGAAACAAACATTCACTTTTGAAATACGTTTAGTACCTTTTAATCGCCCCTCTCATTTACGCATGTTTTCTGTCAGTGGTTGGAAATTTTCATCGGTGCCCACATTTGTTTGAGTTGTTCTGTAAGCGTTGGCGTGACGACTGCAAGGTATTTAATTTCCGGACTGATTACTGGAACCCAAGGGAAACTGTAGTTAAAAGGCATTTTACATCCCAAGTAGATATCTCGTTAACTCGCTTTGTTACTTAGCTACCTAGATATCTACACATGTGCTTTTACCGTGGATATTCTGTCCGTATTTGGCAACAACAGTCTTTAATTCATTGATAAATCGCGCACCGGTAGTGCATGTGACTGGTGTGAGCGAGTATTTCGTAAGTTCTTAAGTCATATTTTCCGCACACTACTGGCATCAATAGTTTTATATTTCTTGACAAATTATGTGGTATACAGGTTTAGGCCACAGGCATTTAGTAAGTACTTTTTTCCGCGGACTTTCCATCCAGAACTGCCAAAAAGAGTGCAATATTCATTGACAAAATGCCTAGTATACAGAACTGGCAAGGGTTTCAGATGTCAGGTGGTTAGTCTGTCGTACTGAAAGATACGACAAGACCAGACCAAATGGTCATGTACATGAACAGAATATTCAAAAAATCGAAACCAGTTTGGATCATTCAGGACAGAGTATCTGTCTATCCAGAGAACACAGCTGTTTCTGCTTACGTCACCTGAACCCTGGTTTGCCTTTTACCATGTGAGCATGCGGGGTACGAGTGACACGACATCGTGTGACTGGTTGTTTTAACATGGCGCACCCTTTGGCCGCAAAAGAATTTCACATTGGAAATTGATTTATTGAATTACCACCCCCCCCCCCCCCCCCCAGCAGAAAACTTGCTGTCCCCCCTCCTTTGCTGATTAACTGCACTTTTAAAGGAATATTACGTATTGTCATTTCGTTTAAGCTGTGCCTGATTTGCCTGAAGGGCGGTTGTTTCTCCTGTTTTCTTTCCCCATAAAGTTAACCTGACCACGTCATATAAATGACAAATTCTCCATTAAGGCGTTAAAAATCAGTCATGAATACCGTAAGCAGAGACATAAGTTGTATATACGATCCGTATTTATCGAGAAGAGTGTCTATTTGTATTGACTGACAAAATTTTTACAGCATTCGATTAAAGCCAAGGTATGTTGTGTATAGTTTAAGTTAAATGATCGCTGCCTCGAAAGCAATTTATTGAATCAATTCCTCATGGTGTAGACTGATTGATTAATGATAACGCGATCATTAGCGGGCATACGCCAGCGTCGTTACTCTCCAAGTTTTGAGTCGAACCTCAGCAGTTTCCTTGAGACGCATTACAAAGCTATATGCCAATCGGCCTAATAGTAATGTAAGCGACAGCTGTCAGTTTCAAAATGTATCTTCGTTCAGCATCGGCACAGATACATAGATACAGTGAAATCAAACATCTCCTTAGCGATTGGTTCGTTACGGCTGTCCATCAGTGTCGTCGTTATCCATCAAGTTATTGCCGATTGGCTGTTGGTGATCGGAAGGACAACATAAAGCTCATCAGCGCCTACCTTATGGACAATACACGGAGCTGAAATCACTGATGACTACTTTTTCGTGTCAGTGAAAGAATTGTCCATCAGGTGTGAGAACAGGTAAGCCATTGTTTGTGTCGCACGCCAGGTTGGGCTGGCCCTGTAGTTTTAGTGTCTTGTCATTGTGTCTTGTCACCAAGTCGTTACCACGTGCGCAGAGTTTGTCATGTATGTATTGTACCCTGGGTATCTCTAACTCACCGTTAGATTTTCATTACAGTCCTTAAATCTGAAATCAGCACGTACACATGGCGTCAGTGATTTAGGCTGTCAGTAAGTCTACCTTATTTACCTTATTGCGTATACCTATATCCTGTCGATTTCAATTTAGTCATTCATTTCTCTGGTGTTTCACGCCGTTATCGTGAACTTTTCTCCTGCAAAACGATTTATGTCAGGTGTGTGGATGAGGGGACCCAGAGTTCCCGGAGTAAACATTTGCCCTTCGTACACGACAAACCTGCCCACTTTAAGGTGTATTCAGAGAGGCCATGGCTGAATTAAAAAATATGACCTCAAGGCTAGGCATCCACTTTCTTAAGCAGAAAGATCAAGTTTCTAGATTTATAATTTTGTTTATTGGTTGACCAAATACATGCAATGCTATTCAAATTCAGAACTACAAAAGACTAAAACTACCCTCGGACTGACTCTTTACTGATGCAGCGTATATAGCATACAGCGTATATGACATACAGCATATATATTGCATACTGCGTATGTGATATAGCAACGTATACGATATACAGCATATATATGGCATACAGCGTATATCACATACAGCATACATGTGGCATACAGCGTATATGACATACAACGTGTATGATATACAGCGTATATATGGCATACAGCGTATATATGGCATACAGCGTATATATGACATACAAGGTCTATGACACACAACGTATATGACATACAGCGTATATATGACATACAGCGTGTATGACATGACGACATTAACAATGGAACAATTTGACAAGTCTGGGTAAACACTGTTCGATATTTTTTCGCCCCAAATTGACGATGCATGCTTACTTGCGGTACAAATGCTAGGATTTGTGCCGCCTGGGAAACCCATAATCAACAACTACGAATTCACCCGACTTGTGTTAGCACAACACTGTGATTTATTTGCCTCAGTGTTGAATGAAATGTCATGGATGAGTTGGGTTTTAAAGGAAAAGAAATCGATAATGTAATATTGTTAAACGAGATATTCCCAGCAAGCCTTGCCTATTGGAATTTTCATGCGAGCTTAAGGCGGGAATAGACGTATTCATCCTATAGAAGTTATTGTTTTACTTTAATTTGTTAATGTATCAGATTTGCTAATTTTCAAAATTTCAAGATATACGTTAATTTTGTCCTTGTTTGACATTGGTATTCTTAGCCCCATAAAATTCTCGGCCCCACCATTGCTTAGTGCGTCATATTCGATCAGCTCCTGTGCTAGTATAATCTTTCCTTAGTTTGTTGAGGCTCTATCCAAAGAGTCCGCATGTTGTACTGGAGAGAGCCGGTTTCATCCTTCCCAGAGTCGGGTAGGTCCAGAGTCATTGTTATGTGGCTGGTCTGGAGTCAATGTTATGTGGGTGGTCCAGAGTCAGTTTGATGTGGGTGGTACGCGGTCAGTGAGATGTGGGTTTTTCGGAGCCAGTGTGATGTGGGTGGTATGGGGTCAGTGAGATGTGGGTTTTTCGGAGTCAGTGTGATGTGAGTATTTCGGAGTCAGAGTGATGTGGGGTGTTGGGAGTCAGATAGATGTGGGGTGATGGGAGTCAGTGTGGTGTGGGGTGTTGGGAGTCAGTGTGATGTGGGGTGATGGGAGTCAGTGTGGTGTGGGGTGTTGGGAGTCTGTGTGATGTGGTTGATCCGCAGTCAGTGATGTGGATGGTATGGGTTCAGTGAGATGTGGGTAGACAGGAGTCAGTGAGATGTGGGTGGACATTAATAAGTGAGATCTGGGTGGTCTGGAGTCAGTGTGACCTGGGGGGCCTGGATGTTGTGTCTGCTGCATCTAAGTCAGATGTTTTCAGTGAGGCAGCGCAATAAATAGGCCCTTCGAACGTTCAAAAATGAAATCATCATGGACAGTGTCGTGGATAGGCCAGCGATAGCCCATTCCTAACACAGGACATTGATGGCCACCAGCTACTGCAGTCCTGAAGCGTTTTTTTTTTGTTTTGTTTTGTTTTTTCATTCCTCTCTGAAACGTGACGAGATGGTCCTGGCCGCTACTTCCAAACGTGGACTTGTGCGCATGTTCACTGGTCGTTGACCAATAACGATGCATATACTTGAATTTACCGTTGGTCCACGTCTTTATGTGGGAAAATTTGAGGTTGTCCCTGTTTGAACCCAGCAGTAGGCTCATTATTTAGGAAAAATTGAGGCTCAATAACTAAATCCAGCTATCATTTCCTGTAAGGCATTAAACGCGAGAATGTGAGGTTGTCAATGTTTGAATAAAGCCGTAGGTTCATAGAAGGCGTTAAGTCGGAACATGTAAGGCTGCCTATGTTTGAATCCACCCGTCTGTTCATGTAAGGCGTGAAACGGGAAACTGTTATGTTGCCTATGTTGGAATCCAGCTGTAGGTTCATCTCAGGTTATTTTGTGGGAAAATATGAGATTGCCAATGTTTGAATCCAGCTGCCGCTTCCTTTAAGGCTTTACGTGGGTTATGTGTTACGTACGTTTGAATTCATTCGTCGGTTTGTCTAAGACTTTATGTGGGGAAATATAAGGGTTACCAATATTTGAATCAAGCGGTCAGTTCTTCTAGAGCATGTAGTAGAATTGAGATTGTCAATCTTTGAACCCAGCGGTCGGTTTATCTGCGACATTTTGTGAGTAAATTTGGCAGGTACTCGAGGAAGAAAATTGGCCTTCAAAGTGCACCAAATGTCTTATATTTGTATGTTCTGATTATGCGAAGACCATTTCCAACTTTTCCTGTTTGATTGTTCCCTCAATGATTTCCCGCCTCTGGCCTTATTTCTTGGTGTCTTTCCCCTCTACACTTTGCCTCAGACTCTTTCCACTTTGGTTTCACCGTTTCTCCTATCTCACCTAAGCTGGATCGTAGGTGTGTGCATATGGTGCTTATCTCTGATAAATCCGGGCACTCCATCCATGGCACCATCCATCCATAGATGAAACATTCTTGTGTTTGCCGCTAAACATCGATCAGTCAATCAATGAATCAATCTTATTTCGCCTTAACCAAGTTTATGCATGATTTCATCCTTCTCATACTCTCATTTGTTTAATTTGGCCTAATGGTTGGAGTGTCCGCATCAAAGTCGGGAAGCCCGGGGTCATCCCAAAGACTTTGAAAATGGTAGGTTAGAGCAAGGAGACAGGATTGGTTGGTCCGGTGTCAGTATAATGTAACTGGTTGGTGTGTCATGCATGGTGTCTTCAGTATGATACTTCAGTGACGGCAGCACTTTGGCGGCATGGACACGCCCTGCCACAAGAAGACACAGTATATGTATACACATCTAATGGCTCCTCGTCGCTAGGCACGGTACGACTTAAAGCCCCAAAATACATGGATTGTTATTCTTATTTCTTCTTCCGGTATGCCTCCCCATTTCTTGCATTTGAATCTTTGTACATCTGTTTTCACGAGCGTTCCCCAGTCCTCTTCCCAGTTACTTCCTCTTTCCTGTCTGTCACTTTATAGAAACCATTACCACTTTTCTCGCAATCTACCCTTCACCCACCTGTTGTTCTACAATACCTTACAAGAAGCCAGGGAGAAGGAAACCTGTATTCTAGTTTTTATTACATGTTTATTCAATATTGGAAAGATAGCAGTTTGTTTCCATTTTTTTGTTAAGTTCATTTCGGTTCATTTGTACGGCGCAGGAAAGGTGGGAAGTGATTAAAAACACCACCACCCTTCAACCAGCTACCTGACAAAAACCTCCTAAAAGCCGCAGCAGAGCCGGTCAGAGCTGGATTCGAACACTCGACCACACTGGCCAAGAGTCCGATAGCCACTGTCGGCCCGTGGATACACAGTCTTTTAATGTATGTCTCCGCTACGCAAGAGACAGCATGGAATCATTCAAACTAACCTTTATCTGAGAAGGTACGTCTCCATGTTTATTTGCCCTGTTTATTGCTATGATGTCTACAGCTCAATATGCGCCACAGTTCTGCCAACAACAGCTTCAGTTCTGCTGTGGAAGTTCATCGATTTTCTAATTAACTGTGATCCATTCGTTCATCATTATGACTTCCAGGAAACACATCGCGGCTAACATTTTCTTCATTCACTGCATATTTACAGCTGTTCTGTGTTAAAATCACTTCTATAAAAACGATTAAGTGCTTAAGCTTACAAAAAGGGCACAGCTGGGAAACCAAATGAGTACCGTTTAGAAAGATATTTGCTTTTGCTATACAAACGTGCACGAGTGATATTGTGTTGCACGTAAGCATATATCAAAGCAAATTCGAGCCTTTAAGCTTCATTTTACTTACTTTTATTTTCATATAAGGCATATTGATTTTAACCTTTAATGTGTGAAACATCAAATATATGGTATGAAAACAATAAATGTTGCATGTTGTGGTTTATATGTCTTTATTAAAAAGCTACACGCTGTGTCTGGAAACTACCT
Source organism: Liolophura sinensis (assembly GCF_032854445.1). Classification (NCBI taxonomy): domain Eukaryota; kingdom Metazoa; phylum Mollusca; class Polyplacophora; order Chitonida; family Chitonidae; genus Liolophura; species Liolophura sinensis. Next base: position 8,033,076 of record NC_088304.1, on the reverse strand, counting down.
TTATTTGCCACTTTATAGCAAGCAGCATTTATAACGGTGTAATGTTCCACCGTTATTCGTGTGTCAGCTGTATTTCACACCATTCTTTAGAATAAACACCTCATTACAAGTAAACTATACAACTATTTTGACACCACACGCTAGAAGGTGAAAATATCAGCAAGATAATAAACAATTGCCCACACGAGATGAATTTGTACATTGGTATAGTCAGGATAGTTCTATATTCTGAAACCACTGCTAACTCACTATACAAGTACCGCTACTTCATAAACTGTGACGTGAATATACCGAGTTCAAAATCTGACATTTATGTTCTGAAGGTTTTTGTGTAAGGCTCACGGTAACCTACAAAACACGGTTGTCACCTCTCTGAGGACTGAGGGGATCAAGTCCCATGAGTATTTGATACACAAACACCAATCTTATTTTACTATAACATTTGCTTTCACAAAAGAGACAGTTAAGTGCCTTTTCTGTTAATGTTTATTGATATTTTTTCTTCCTCTTATTTTCTTTTCAATGTCTCTCTATATACTGCCATGGTGACGTATAATCAAACTTTCATACTAACCATGCTAACAGTCTGTGTTATTGCCTTGTTCGGCGATGATGTTATCGTTGTAGCTACCAGATGGTCCAGCGAGTCAAAGAGTCATTCATTAAAGCGAACGCGAAAGCAAATAGGCCTAAGTACACGAAAAGTTTGAAGCTTTAACCAAAGTTACACATGACATCATACTGCAAGATTAGAAAGAAGTTTTGACCGAAATTACACATGACATCATACTGCAAGATTAGAATGAAGATTTCGCCGAAGTCCCATATGTCATCGAACTGCAAGGTCAGAATGAAGTTTTGGCCGAAGTTACACATGACAACGTACTGCGAGATCAGAATGAAGTTTAGGCCGAAGTTACACATGGTATCCTTCTGCAAGATTAGAATGAAACTTTGACCGAAGTTACACATGACATCGTTCTGCGAGGTCAGATTGAAGTTTTCGCCGAAGTTACACATGGCATCGTACTGCGAGGTCAGAATGAAGTTTTGGCCGAAGTTACACATAACATCCTACTGCAAGATCAGAAAGAAGTTTTGACCGAAGTTACACATGTCATCATACTGCAAGATTAGAATGAAGTTTTCGCCGAAGTTACATATGACATCGTACTGCAAAATCAGAATGAAGCCTTCATCGAAGGTACACATAAGATCGTATGAATGTATGCTTGAGGTTTTACGTTTATCATTCATATGACGACACGTGACAGCGTACTGCAAAATGATTTTAGCTTTGACCGAAGTGCGCATTTTACTAAAAAAAAGGTAAGAATATGGCGTAAAATGAAGCATTCTGCTACAAAGTTCTGTTGCGAATTATGTAGGGTGTTCTTGCTTAGACTAGAAATTTGTCTCTATTGGGGTGCTTTCCCTGTACAAGGCAGATAGCCTATAGGCATATAGCCCTATATTGGAGAGTAAGATGGCGCGTGGACACAACCGATGTCTTATGGGCTCAGATAACACACATATGTGCCATTGCGACAAAATACGATTGATTTGGAAATACTAATGGTCCATTCGAGCAGATGATAGCTCCAGGTAGGAAAACGAGTGGAAAAGTTGGAGGTTGAAGGTTTTATTTCTTGAATTTCGGAGACATTGCGTGGTGCCGGCCGAAAGTCGATTCATATCTTTACATCTTATATGTAAGTAAGAGGCTAGTATATGGTATATATTGGGTTAACGGACTGGATTCCTTGACCAAAATCACACGCCGTAGGCTTACAATAAAGTCCTTATAAGCCCTTGACCCAGGTTACGGTCTGTACTAGTAAATCCTGAAAATCTTTTGACCAAAGTCAAGCACTGTATTGTTGACAAGATAATCTCCTAAACAAAGCTCCCCACTGTCCTGAAAAGTATGACTAAAGCCTTGGCCAAAGGTAATCTGTATCATTATCAAACCCGTAAGGTACTGACAATCTCTTGACAGAAGTCACGCACTCTGCTGTAGAGTATGAATAAAGCCTTGCCCGAAGTTAAGCTTTGTACGCTGATGTCAAAGTGAAGTCTTGACCGATGTTACACAATGTACTGTGAAGTCCTGACATGCTCTCGACGGAAGTTACGCACTGTACTGTAAAGTCCAGACATGCTCTCGACCGAAGTTACGCACTGTACTGTAAAGTCCTGACAGCCTCTGTAAAGCATGAGTAAAACATTGGCCGAAGTTACGCTTTGAAAATCAAAGTTAAGCGTTGATCGATGTGGAACAGTCTATAGGAGTCTTCTTCATGACTTTGGGCCGAGAGGAATGGCACGCCAGGACGGCGCAATGCCCCAGGGCCTCCCACCACTGGTGTCGCCGTGGGTTCAAATCCAGCTCATGCTGGCTTCCTCTCCGGCCGTAGGCCGTACCAGCAACCTATGGATGGCCGTTGATTTCTTCCCTTGTTCTGCCCGGTTTCGGCCCATCACAATGCTGTCCGCCGTCGTATAAGTGAAATATTCCTGAGTACGGTGTAAAACACCTAAATAAATCTTCATGGCTGGACGCATACTAACTCCTCATTGTCGTCTTACTTTCTTTCACAATTCCTGTTCATGGATTAAAATATTTCAATGAATTTCTTGCTTTGTTTCTTCCTTTAGGTAAATCACCAGAAAGATGTGCAACTTGATCTCGAATTTTACAGGAGCACCCGACATCGATGATCTGCAGACGACCCCTGTGGACGGTCTAACCGGATGTCAAGAAGCCAATACCACCACGCAGGCCCCAGTCACAATGTGGCCACAAAGACCCCTGTCGGCATATCCGGAGTACAAAGCGTCGCAGATTATTTACGACTATAACTTATGGATATTCTGGGCCGTGGGTTTGCTGGGGAATGTCGCCGCACTGTTAACCATTACTAGGATGAAACCTTTCTCCTCCGTGCTCGTCTACATTGGCTGCCTGGCCGTGTCTGACATAATCTATCTCACCGTGAAGCTAGTTTACGAGCAAATGCGCAACAAACTCAAGTATCTGGGAACGTTCGGCTGTGGACCCCTTCTCTTCTGTCTTCACTGGACCGGAAAAACCTCACACTGGATCATCCTCTTCATGACTGTCGACAGGCTTATCGCCATATGCTTTCCCTTCAAAGTCTCTGCGGTGTCCACCAAGAAGAACGTCACTCTGGCAATGATCTCTTTGGCGCTGTTCCAAGCCGGCGTCAACTGCCATTATTTCTTCTCCAACCAGGAGACGTTTCGCGGCGGAGGCATCACTTGCACAACCAAACCGGAGTTCAAAGACTTCCGAACGAAGACTGTCTGGGTGTTCTTCACGTTGTCATCCATCATACCGTGTGGAGGCGTTTTGCTGATGAATCTCGTGATGGGGGCCATAATGATACACACGTCGAGAACAACGGCGAAGCTAACAGAGGACGAAAAGATGACGGGAGTGTCGAGACAAACCCGTAAGGTGACGCTGATGTTGATGACGGTGTCGGTGGCATTCCTCGTGCTTGTGACTCCTGGACCGGTGTTTTATCTGTACCTCACCTATTGGAACTACCGTGCCAGCACCGAGCAGACCGCACTCTACTACTTATTGCGAGAAACCGTCAACGCGTTCATCAACGCTGATCATGCCATCAACTTCTTTCTCTATTTTCTCAGTGGGACGAAATTCCGAACGAGTTTCTTGGCCATTTTTAGAGGCAGCGGAAAGAAATCGCAGGTGTCACGTTCCACCGTGTTAACGTCATCAAACACAGCCAGGTAATTCCTACCCCTACTTTTTACACATTTCCTGCATTTCTAAATCAGTTACAAAGCGACATTTTTTAGGATCCACGAACTTATTCTACACCTTTTTACATGATATTTTGCAAGGTCTCTCCAGATGAAAGAGAAAATTATCCCATCGACAGTAAGCGACTATTCTACAAACGTGGGGGAATATATCCGTTCGTATTCATAATAGTTCTCGAAATTATCTCAGAATTAATGTGAACAAATAAGGAATAGAGTCAAGTAAGTTCGTGAGAATCGTGAAACCGCACAAAAGCAGTGCGGCCATTTTGCATAGATGTGGGTGAAGCTTGCTTGAGGTATATTTCGAAATAAAAAATTATGCATTTACCTATGTCAGTCAGTTCCCTTACAGCTAATAGATTAAATCTGGACTAAAGCGATCTTCTGTGAAAGTGTCCCAGTTAGTGATAAATATTAGGTGGTCACGATACCGCCAGGCGCTTAAGGTGTAACAGACGTCGCCCAGGCCGACTAAGACCCTGAATTTTCTATAGTTTTACCATGACCGATTACAGAATCGAAGTGCCCGTTGCAATGAAGAAATACGTTTTCTATTTGTTCATTTGATTGTTGTTTAATGCCAGACTCCAAAAACTTTCACTTAACGATATTATTTATGTTAACTAGTCTTGAGTGGTTTGGTTAATCATGAACCCTTGGGCACGTTACTGACGAACTTTCCAAAAAGTGACGTCCAGACTTGAACGTGATATTGGTGGTGGTAATATTGGTGGTGGTAATATTGGTGGTAGTAATATTGGTGGTGGTAATATTGGTTGTGGTAATATTGGTGGTGGTAATGTTGGATGTGGTAATATTGGTTGTGGTAAGATTGGTACAGGTTTTCAAAACATTAACTTTGACTATATACTAACGGAGCCAATTTGGGCGCTTGTCTATTCATCTAAATGAGTTATTGTGAATTATTCACTTATCTGTACCACGGTATACAGTCATACAGTGTTGACAGAATAAAAAAATCGACAGGTCTTTTATAATGACAATAAGAGATTTGCCAAAGCCCACCGTTTGCCATTCTAACACTCCTGCGGCACAGCCCCTTTTGTCGCACACCTCTCTGTAATTTTCTAATATTCCGTTCAGCCCATCACAAAAAGACTGGCTGCTGTACGAAATAACATGCAAATACTTGCATTTGAATTTTACGCTTTATTATTTCCTCATTTCTTTTCATCTTCGTGTGAATGGATTGTCAAGGACTTTTATTTCATAATGCTAGTCAGTTAATTACATCTGTTAAGTGAGTGCATAGATGACGTCTAGTGCTAAAAGCTAAAAAGCTCTCGAGTTGTGGAGAGTAAAATTAAGCCAATGGCTCAGGCGAAACATAGTGGCGAAAGTTTAAAGAAGGTGTTTTATTGATTCACACGTTAAAAGGCAGAAGGGAACAGCTTACAGATTGTCATTCTGTTTGTAATTGACTAACAGGTACATTGACGCTTTTATTAGAAAATAACGACAGCGTGACTGTCATATAGCTAACAACAGTGTATCATTCATTTTTATTGTGATTGAAGTTGGTAAATAAAGTGTCCAGACAACATTTAATGAACAAATAAAAATATATAAAAAAAACCCCTAAGAGCTGACTGTACTTCTATACGTTTACAGGATTAATTGTAAATCCAAAGTGCCATCATGCAAGCACGAGATTGCGCACTTGGATCCACTCCCAAGTAAATGAAGAAATTCTAACGTGTCGTTTTGAAATGCACCAGGAAGATTATATCAGTAAGAACATGCAATGGAATCATTCATTTCCTTAATGTTGAAATCAGGCAAAGATTGTAAGTGTATGCAGAAAAAAATAAACAAACTATACATGCTTACCTAAACCCAAATGCGATATCTTGTTAATTATCAGTAAAACAAATAACAAGTATAACAACCATACAAGTATATAATGTAATCTTATTTATCATATATGATTTCTTAACTCGATATTAATTTCGCTTCACCTGTTGTCACACATTTGTCCTATTAAACACGACAACAATTCAGTATATCTTCGCTATTTCTCGTGCTCTCCTATCTCGCTCGGTCGCACAAGACGCCAAACATTCATGTAGATGTAAAGGTCAACTACGGACGGTCTCCCTGACATATGACATAGTCGACTATGCGTTAAAGAATATTGCTGATTAACGTTTACACACTGTACCAATTCCTAACAGTACATGTTAATGGGGATCTTATACAAACAATGAAAGCCTTGGTTTTCATAATGGGATATCGTGACATGTCATAAGAGCAGGCTTTCTGTGAATCGAGGTAAAAGCCATAGCGGGAGCGGACGAAAACGATAAACAACATGCACTCCAAGGGTCAAGCAGCTGAAAAACGTAAAGCTGTTGGCGAACATTTTCCGCCTTTCACGAAATTAAGGGGGCTTGGATTGGGCTTGAATCCAGTGTATCTATTTTATTTACTCGGGGTATTAAGAATGTTTATTGGTGTGCTTTGCTTAGGCTGTAATTTCCTACAGACTCATCAGTGTTTTAGGTTCGAGACAAACATATACTAGGGGAACACATAAAAGATTACAATTTTCTCATGAATCTTTCAAACGATGATATAAAAAGGAAAATTGGCAAATTTTGCTATAACTCGGGGGTACGTAAAGCTATTTAAAACCTTTACTCTGTTGCGCTCAAATATCACCGTTAACATTTTAACTACAAACTCTCTTAGATGACAAAAATTGAACCCGTTTCGCCTTTTCGTCTCATAATCATCTGTTACAAAATCTCACAACGTTCATGAATTTGAAGGTCAATGTCTTCGTGACGATCGTGTTGACGTTTTCTCTGCTGTCCAGTTAACCTTTAGAGAAAAGGTAGGTGAGATTTATACGGATGGCGATCAGTAAAAGCCAAGCCGCACCTCAGCGAGTAGCGCGGTAAGACGACGGCCAATATCTCTTAATGGAAACCTCTTACCGTGGACATCCCGCTGTCGCTAATTGGTTGCTGAATCGCACGGACGTCTAACACGGGTTTTAATTGGACGAGAACGGAAGAAACACCAGTCACCGCCTTTGAGAAAGAACTGTGATAATGAAGGTCAGCCCTTGGAAGTTTTGACAGCATGATCGTTAGCCATCGTATTTAACCGCAAAACACAGCAGGTATCGACTTTTAAAATATGTATATGTAGACATATTTGTAAAGAATTGTAAAAATAAAGACCAAAACTGCGATAATCAAAATATAGCCTTCCGAAAAATAAACGCATATAGGTGACACCCGATGCTGAGATGAACATAGACTTGTTACTCAGTGTCATCGCTGAGTGAACTTATCACGGAGTGGCTTATTTATTTATTTGGTGAAGCCACTTACTCACGGTGCGGAAGAATCTTTCACTCGTACACCAGTTGTCGGTTTAAGGATATGATAAATGATATTTTCCTCTGTGGTTTCAGATACACGGAAAAATCCCGCTTGCCGGCTGCGACTTGATCAAGATATAGCACGCCATCCGTGACCTGTCAGTTACGTGAAATGTCAGTGACGTGACATGTCATTTATGTGATCTGTCAGTTACGTGAAATGTCAGTGACCTGACCTGTCAGTTACGTGAAATGTCGGTGATGTGAAATGTCAGTGACGTGACCTGTCAGTGACGTGAAATATCGGTGACGTGAAATGTCATTTATGTGACCTGTCAGTTATGTGACCTGTCAGTTATGTGACCTGTCCTTATGTGACCTGCCGGTTGTCTTACTTGTGAATTATACGACATTCCAGTTATGTGACCCGCCATTTGTGTGACCCAACAGCTTTTCAACGTGGTTACCTTCCAGTTTTGTGACCTGTCAGTTATGTGACTTTCCAGAAAACAAACACCAAATTTGTGACCTGTGGGTTTTGTGACATGTCTGTTGTGTGACATGCCAGATATTTAACGTCTAAATTATTTGACAGGTGAATTTTGTGGTATATTTGCATTGTGGATTATATAATTTATGAATTGTATAAAATGTCAATTATGTGGAGTCTCATTTATATGACTGAAATAACAGGTAAATAACACAGTTATGGAGTTCGTGAAATGTGTCATTTATAAACGATATGACCTGTGATTCAAGTGGCTTGTGAAGTAGAGGGCCTGTGAAGTGCATGATCCGGCGACAGTGCCGACAGTGCCGACAGTGCCGCCTGTACGACCTGCTACAAAATGACAAAATCTTGCCGACTGTACGACCCACTACAAAATGACAAAATATTGCCGACTGTACGACCTGCTACAGAAGTGACAAAATATTTGCGTACTGTACGACCCTCTACAAAAGTGACAAAATACTGCCGACTGTACGACCCACTACAAAAGTGACAAAATACTGCCGACCGTACGACCCACTACAAAAGTGACAATATACTGCCGACTGTACGACCCACTACAAAAGTGACAAAATATTGCCGACTGTACGATCCACTACAAAAGTGACAAAATATTGCCGACTGTACGATCCACTACAAAAGTGACAAAATATTGCCGACTGTACGACCCACTACAAAAGTGACAAAATATTGCAGACTGTACGACCAACAACAAAATGACAACACATAGCCGACTGTAAGACCAGGTACAAAAGAGACAAAACATTTGCCAACTGTTCGACCCGCTACAAAAGTAACAAAATATCGCCGACTGTACGACCCGTACCAAAAGAAAGATAGTACTGCCGACTATGCGACCCGCAGCAGATGAAACCTGTCCAGTTGTCTCACCTGTCAACTCCTACCGCCTGTCAACTGGGAGACTTTGAGCGGCTAAACAAAGAAACCCAAACTGCGGAAAGATCAATTTGTCTTCTTCTGTAGCGATACAGTGCTGGTGTAATACTTAACTGTCATACCTGCAGGCACACACCGTAGCTACAGAAAGCACACATGTGCAGCTTTAAAAAGCTTTGTTAAAACAAGGGAAGAACTTTACAGTATCTCCAATAGGCTCCTGTGTAGAATCGACTGTATACAAATTTGCACATCCACAATGATAAGTGTAAAAGTGGTACATCGTTTGGCTACAGATTATGTGGATGTACATTTTTACCACAATATTATGTACTACTCGTACACAATCGTTTTAAGAGAATAAGTAGTAAGTTTTAAGCGAAGTAATGTCCCCTTTGAGTAAGCTGGTGTACAGCATACCGGTAACACCGCCTGTGATGTTATAACAATGTCTGTTATGTCGTAGAATTCCAAAAGTCCGGAGTGTATCAAGATTTAAATAAACTCTTTGGCAATATATTTGTTTGACTGATGATTTACTCCCTGTTTAAGAGCCAGTTAGTTTTAGGAATGTAGAAAGCCTTCAGAAAACCACCGTCTCCCAGCAGGTATCTCATGAAGCCTCATGTCGCACGGCACCAGATGAGCAACTCGGTGCCACATTCAAACTAGCGACTTCGCTGACCGAAGGTTTAGCCATCTGAACTGATTGTCAATCCAGAAGGTTCTCTAAATCCCTAGTAATTCAGTGCGAATATGAGTTATATAGTAGGTACATTTAAATCTGAAATAAGTTGAGAAGATAAGAAATCAGTAACGTGTTCTAACGATTTTGTTGTTGTTGTTTCTCTGTCGAGCGCTTCATAAAACTATCTCGTCAATCAAGGTTCACTATAAAGAGCGAACACACGAACTGAATTGAGCGTGAACTTGACCCGTTTGTGCGGACAATGGCACTTGAGACCTGTAAATGTCATGCTTTACACAGCCAACAGTTCACCACAAAGAGAAAAGCGGTAATCCATTAAGACCGGAAGTGAGGAATTGTCAGGTAGCAGAGGTCGATTTTCTGTCAGAAATTAAGCCCAGTCGGGAGAGCCGTACATTCTTTTGTTGTGGAAGTGCAATAACAAAACGGGAATAAAACTGAAAGCGCTTTTGTTCCCGTGTACTAAATTTTGTATTGACAATGTGAATGTTTAATGGTCCCATTCTCAACCCCATGTCTGTGGTGAAGTGCTGTCCAACACACATTCTATAATGGCTCTGAAACCACTCACAGAAGGATATGGACATTTCAAATTGTGTATAACATTTTTGTCAAATATCACAAATACTCTCTAATGATATGTTATTTGTCCTCCTTAGAGGGTTGACGTTTGGTACTCCACCTTTTCTTTCGCCACATTCAATATTATTTCCGCCACCCCGTACAGTACTTCCATCACTTTGTACAATATTTCTGTCACTTAGTACATGAGAAAGCCTAATGGCTGATTCCAACTATTTCAAAGTTCTGAAGAGCACGACACTGGAACGTCTCGTGCATGTTGGTATAGAATCTGATAAACAAACAAGGACGTTGTAAAAAAAAAAAAAGTCTTGCTCTCTATACACCACACGTTTTGTGGACGCTACATGTAGGCCTATATCTAAACAAATTAGTTTAACCGGCATATTCAGCCGAAGAACTCAGATGCGATATCAATTGCTCCTTTTAGCCAGGATATTCTCTGATCAAAATTGCGGGTTATCTGTTTTATTTGACATCACGTAACACAGGGTTTTCTAAAAGAGAGGGATATCAGGACCCCCAAGCCCCACTCCCTTCCGCCGTTATTAGTTATGTCTTAATTTGATAAACAGTAGGCCTACATCCGGTTCTTAGCCGAATAAAATACGACCATCATACATGCAACCCTATTTCTCTCACTGCTGCTTTTCTGACGCGATTCTACGCTCTACGGTCATGATCAGCCCACCCTGGGCCCCCCATGGACATATCATGGGCCCATCATGGGCGTACCGTGGGCTTATCATGGGTGTATCACACTGCCATTCTGATTAGTATTCAGATTTAATCGGGTGTTGCGAACCTCTGTCATGCAGCACACCCTTCGTGTCTTCGTGTCTTCGTGTTAGCCTGATTACCAGAAGCATTTTTCTACTCGGCACTGTGTCTAAAACTTCGAGTCAGTTCATTCAGCGTTTGTTGCCTACACTTGGGACTGTTCTGAACAAAATATGTACAGGCATATACGCCGAGCATGCATGTATGTAGTATAATGTAGATTTTAAACTTCCAGGCTTGCACCAAATGTGACCTGTGGACGTTGTACTTAAATACAACTGAGTAGGCTTTTCCCGCTGACTTCGTACATGATTCATTGCCCGACAGAGGTGATAACTGGACGAGATTTTAATGCCAAAACGGCCCCTTACCTAATCCATCCACTGCACCATTTTACCAATGGCCGAATTCCATTCTGACAACCACCAGTAAACACAAAACCGTCGATCTTGGGTTCTTGGCCCATTAATTCGCTATTTAAGTCGGTCCTGTAATATGGAAAACAATAAGCCGTGATTTAAATATTCGGTGTAGGCCTATGCTATCACTGTTCTGCAACGGTATAATGCCAGGCTGACTTCAACACTGATTTACTTTATGAGAGGAAGAAACCGAAATGTCCTGGAGAAAAAGACCAGATTCTGTTAGCTACTTGACCATTCTTCTTACCTAAATTCGAGTCTACAAGATGAGTGGTCAAAAGTCGGGCGCGTCAGACGAAATGGAAACTGATGAGCCTCAACTCCAAGCTCCCGGCGACAGCTAAGTTATACAATTCAGAAGAACAAAAGATCTGCGCTCAAGTAGTATTGGTAAGTGGGAAGGTCTGCCAGCAACTTGCGGACGGTAGTAAATAGTTTTTTTCGTCCGCATACAGCTAATCTGACAAACTGTCTCATCGATTTCACACCAGCAGTGAATAATTTCCCGCCAATCTGGATTTAAAAAAGACAATTAATACCATGAAACATCCGGTATAACAAAAACCCGACCTAGGACAGAAGGTTTGTTTTTCAGACAACAACAACAACAAAACAAAAAAACAACAACGGAATGGCAAGGCTCTTAGCAGAGGGTCCAGAGGAGAGGGGCGTGGTTCTGTGGTTCTGAGAGGGGCGTGGTTCTAGTGCAACTCCACTAGACAACACGAGCTGTGGGTACACAACCACAAGGCAAGCACACGAGCTGTGGGTACACAACCACAAGGCAAGCACACGAGCTGTGGGTACACAACCACAAGGCAAGCACGCGAGCTGTGGGTACACAACCACAAGGCAAGCACGCGAACTGTGGGTACACAACAAAGCAAGCACGCGAGCTGTGGGTACACAACCACAAGGCAAGCACGCGAACTGTGGGTACACAACAAGGCAAGCACGCGAGCTGTGGGTACACAACAAGGCAAGCACGCGAGCTGTGGGTACACAACCACAAGGCAAGCACGCGAGCTGTGGGTACACAACCACAAGGCAAGCACGCGAGCTGTAGGTACCCAACCACAAGGCAAGCACGCGAGCTGTGGGTACACAACCACAAGGCAAGCACGCGAACTGTGGGTACACAACAAAGCAAGCACGCGAGATGTGGGTACACAACCACAAGGCAAGCACGCGAGCTGTGGGTACACAACCACAAGGCAAGCACGCGAGCTGTGGGTACACAACCACTATACAACAGCAGATGTGGGTACACAACCACTAGCCACACGAGCTGTCGTGGCCCATGGCAATTTACTTTGTCAAAGAAGCAATCTGCGCCATCCGGAGCCACTGCATTGATTGCCTGTACTTGGTCAACCATCTGACTGTAATTGTACACGATGTCACATCGTCTCTCTCACATACACTCCTCCTCTATGCCAGTAAAGGAAATCACCTTGCAGCCCTGAAACAGTATTCACGACATATGGCCGGTATCAAACCAGACTTTAAAAATGATGCATGTTTCTGCTTCACACGGTGCTCAGCAGAGTTTAAAGCAAGGAAACATGATTAGGTCGGGTGTCATGTCTGGTGTTTCGGCATGATACTTTAGTGGTGGCAGCATTTTGGCGACACGGACTCTCCTTGCTACAAGAAGAAAATATATATGTGCACACACCGCATGACTCCTCGTCGTCATATGACTAAAACATTGTTTAAGTGCGACGTAAAGACCCATGCATACATATAAACATACATACATACATAATACTTCTCAGCAGGCAGCCCTGTAACCTTATACACAACACAGATTGAAACAAGGCAGACAAATGGCTCACTTCACCGACAGACAGCTCTGTAACCGTATTCACAACAAAGGTTGTTATCAGAGGAACAAACAGTTGTTATCAGCAAACAGTTCCGTATTCACAACATAGATTGATACAAGAGGAAACAAGTGGCTCATTTACTGGCATGGAGCCCTGTAACCGTATTCACAATATACATTGATACAAGAAGAAACGTGTGGCTCATTCACCAGCATGCAGCCCTGTAACCGTATTCACAACATAGACTGTTACCAGAGGCAACAATTTGCTCATTCACCAGCAGACAGCCCTGTAACTGTGTTCACAACAAAGATTGTTACAAAAGGCAACAATTGGCCCATTCACCAGCAGACAGCCCTGTAACCGTGTTCACAACAAAGATTGTTACAAGAGGCAACAAATGGCCCATTCACCGGCAGACAGCCCTGTATCCGTATTCACAACAAAGATTGTTACAAGAGGCAAAAATTGGCCCATTCACCAGCTTGCAGTCCTGTAACCGTATTCACAACATAGATTGTAACAAGAGACAACCATTGGCCCATTCACCAGCGTGCAGCCCTGTAACCGTATTCACAACAAAGATTGTTACAAGAGGCAACAATCGGCCTATTCACCAGCTTGCAGCCCTGTAACCGTATTCACAACATAGATTGTAACAAGAGACAACCATTGGCCCATTCACCAGCGTGCGGCCCTGTAACCGTATTCACAACAAAGATTGTTACAAGAGGTAACAATCGGCCCATTCACCAGCTTGCAGCCCTGTAACCGTATTCACAACATAGATTGTAACAAGAGACAACCATTGGCCCATTCAGCAGCATGTAGCCCTGTAACCGTATTCACAACATAGGTTGTAACAAGAGACAACCATTGGCCCATTCAGCAGCATGTAGCCCTGTAACCGTATTCACAACATAGATTGTAACAAGAGACAACCATTGGCCCATTCAGCAGCATGTAGCCCTGTAACCGTATTCACAACATAGGTTTTAACAAGAGACAACCATTGGCCCATTCAGCAGCATGTAGCCCTGTAACGCGCTTTTCCTTCATGGACTGTGGTATAAATAAAAGATTTGTTTTACAGCCTTTAACGCGAAAGTATAGCAAGCGACCTTTGCAAATAATGTGAAACCCTACAAACAACATTTTTGTTCACATCATAGATAAGATTCTCTCTGAATTTGCTCAGTTACATACACAATTCAGTTTTACGACAACTCAAGAATAACAGTGAATTGGTGCTCCCGTGATACATACGAGTATCCGCAGCAAGCTACAATTCTGACAAATCATATTTCTTATTTTATGTTCAGTGTCCTGCGTGTCTACATAGACATCTTGAGCCTAAGCCACACTTTACTGCCGAGTGGAAAAACATGAATATATAAATATAAACTGTTCTGTTTGAAATCTATTCTCGTAATCGGATCATGTCAGCACGTTTTACTGTATTGCAGACGTTTAGTTCTTTGCTCCTTATCCTATCAAAACCCCACATTTTACAACATTAATTTTTTTAAATACAAATTGTTGATGTTTGAGTCAGCAGAAAGTATTTTATGCAGCTTAGATCAAAATGACTCAGCACTAGGTCAAACTTCGGATTTCGTACCGCGAGATGAAGGCAATCGTGAGTCACATCGTCATAGGCGGGAGCCAGATAAGGGGAGACAATCCAACCTTTAACTTTGCGATTTGACCCACTAGAGAGCCCACAGCTCCACCGACTCCGTTCACAAGAAATACTTCCTCTTTCTACCGCTTTTCTAGAAAGATTTCTAGATTTTTATTTCTGGAAATCCAAAGTAAGTCATCATTCTGTATGAACATACAGTTAGCATACAATTTAGGTGACGGTTAATTTTAATTACGAGGTGTTCAAATCTGCCTTCTGTCGGTATCTGGTTTCCTGCACGGCCTACCCTTGCCGCGATCTTGTAAGTAACTCTCGTGTACTGGCGTTATACACAAATAAATAAAACTTGATCTGACTAAATCATGCAAGTATAAACTACAACCTGTAAAAGTTTACTTTGACAAAACGTCGTTCTTGTATCACACAAATGATATGTTATTTACATCATGCTACGTTTTAACATGCTAACTACCGTGAAAAAACGTTACAGAGCAGTGCAGTAAACTCACAGTACCGTACAGTAAATTCAAAGACCCTTCTAGTAACCTTACACGGTCGTGAGGTAAACTCAGTTTTTATAAGTACCTTTCAATGCCGTTTAATAACCTTTCAATACCGTGTAATAACTTTATAGTGCCGTTCAGTAAATTCACAGTATCTTGCAGTAACCTTACAGTATCGTACAGTGCCCTCACATTGCCGTGTAGTAAGCTTTCAGTGACTTGCGCTTAACTCACACAGGTGAGTAGCAGGCCTAAATTCACTATGCTTTCTAGTAAACCTTACACTACTGTGAAATAACGTTACAGTGCCAAGCAGTAACGGTGTTATGGGGTAAACCCAAAGTACAGTGGAATTATCTCACAGTGCCGTCCAGTAAACACACAGTGCCGTGTAGAAACCTTTCAGTTATTTGTAATAACTTTACAGTACCGTGAAGTAAACAAACAGTGCAGTGTAATAACCTTTCAGTGCCGTTTAATAACTATAGTAAATACCATTAATGTGCAATAACCGTCAATAACGTACAGTAACCTTACAGTAACTCACCTTAATCGCTCACATCGCCGTTTTGTAACCTTTTAGTACCGAAAAACGTTACAGTGCAGTAACCTCACGGTGACAAGGAGTAAAATTAAAGTACCGTGCAATTACCTCAACGTGCTGTGCAGTAAACACACAGTGTCGTGTAATAACATTACTGCACTGTGTAGTAAACAGACAGGCACGTGTAATAAAGTTACAGTGCAATGCAGTGCAGTGAACAATGCAGTACCCTGTAGTAGCTTCACTGTGCGGTGAAGTAACTCAAAGTACCGGACAATCACCTTAAAGTGCCGTGAAGTCACTCTACAGTGCCGTGAAGTAAAGTCAGATTGCTGGATAGTAACCTTACATGCAGTGCCGTTCTGTGAAAATTTCGTTGTTTAAGGTTTGTTTACATACATATTACCTGTTATATTATGCGCTTAGTATTTTTGGCATTATAAAGAGGAGGTATGATGCGCATATAGGGCCCAAACGGCGGTGCAAGACCGTACACAGGCATTATAGAACTGTAAAAGTAACGCCATGGAGAAATAAATACAGAAGGGTACAGGTGTACATGCACATTTGTGAGTTAATTTGTGAGTATTTATCACATCGTTGTGTTAAATCTCTCCGGTGGTTGAGGGAGTTAGCACGCAATGACCCAGGAGCATCCCACCAATGCAGCCGCTGTGAGTTCAAGGCCAGCCCATGCTGGCTTCCTCTCCGGCCGTAGGTGGAAAGGTCTGCTAGCAGCCTGTTGTGGGTTTCTTCCCACCATAATGCTGGGTATCGGCATATAAGTAAAATATTCTTAGTAAATTCTCAAGTAGATAAATAAATTATAGCCGCCTTCCCTCATGTAAGGATCCACACTAAGGTAAATGGCCTCACAGTACATTTGAAGAAACAAACATCAGCTATACATCTAGCATGCTCAGGGGTGAAGATCATTGAAAGCTCTTCTGTTACAATGCAACTCATGCAACATTAAAATACATTTTGTTACAATGATACGTTGTAGAGTGACATATTCATGGAATACAGAGATATCACAGTATTTTGATTACTAATGCAAATTGGTTAAGTCACTGAAAGAAAAATAACACACAGGATCTAACAAATGCTACAAGGCGAGATATGTACACGCCATACGCAGGTCAAAATTGAAACTATCCCTCAAGTCGTTAAGACTGCGTGACAGGAAACCGTTTTGGTCTTTGTACATGTACAAGCTCAGATAAGATGCAGCCGCTTTGCTGTAGGTTTAATATCATTATCCTCAGGCCAATACATCAGCAAATCTGAGCCACTGAATGGGTAACTAATTCAGTTTCACATAGTCATTACACGCAGTCAGATGTACCACGTAGATGCTTTCTCATTTTAAGAATCATATTGTGGCTACAAACATAAAACGCCTTTCTTGCTACTTGATTGATATTGCACGTTTTTCCCCCGATATGCACTTTGAGAAAGGAGTTTTACGTGCGTATGAGTTACAAACATACCTCCATCCTTCAGTTGTGGAGGAGATTCTGAACAAGTTGTAGATCTCTATTTTTTGGCATGCCGTCAAAATATTTGACAAGCACCCATTTCTTCGCGTTCCCCATTTTTTCTGTGTTGGATGTCACGAAATATACATTGTTACTGGTGCCGATGAATATTCAGGGTCTGTCAGCAAACCTTGATTCCTCTGATGACTTCCTCTGAAAACGTGAATTTCGGCAAACTTTCATACACAAACATTGACCTACGTCCACCAAGAGAACAACGCCGCCCAGTGAAAACACAGGCAACTGCAGAAAGCTCCTATACTGGCAGCGCAATAAAGCAAGGTCATAAGACGGGAGGTTACGGACAATTCCTACCATCGCCATCTATATATATATACATGATAGGAACACAGTCAAAGCATCCGGCTGTTCAAGTGTTTAGATATGTACTCGTCATGGATATTATTGATTTAAATTATGTTTAATTGTGTATTAATTGTGACTTTTCTCGATTCCCTCACGTTACAATCAATCAATCCATACCTTATCGGTACACAAAATTCACCCTGCCAAGTTTATAAACAGCATGGGGCTATTTTACTGTGTGACCCTTGTTATGTATAGAATGACTGAATGTCGAGCTTGGCGCGATACTTATTTATTTGATTGGTGTTTTACGCCGTACTCAAGAATATTACACTTGTGCTACGCTCACCAGCATTATGGTAGGAGGAAACCGGGCAGAACCATCCGTAAGTTGCTGTATTGCCTTCTCCGCCACATCGCTAGAATCAAGTCACGGGTGTATCGAATAGTTAGTCACAGAACTTGTACGACAGAGGTCAGGTTAATGGTGGGTGACACCACCGCCCGTCGCCTGCCATAGTTACTGGATACACCTCCAGACTTGAAGCTTCTGCCCAAACAACCGAGGCTGGATTTCAGGAAATCCGCCCTATTGATTAACTGTTATAATCCCTTTTTTGGATTGCCTGACCTTGATTATTTACTGAGTGAATGTCAGTGAAACCCCCAACTGACAAATGGTCACAGGTAACGGTGAAATGCGGCCTCGTGTTAAATCACTTCAGCTAGGCTTTTATTCTGTTTCTGTAAATGCATATATAGCAGCAAATTATACGCCCCCTAGCACCGTGGCTTAAGGAGAATTAGGTAAAAAAAATACAGTGACGTTAACTGCAATTACTCAAGATTTTCTGACTTAATCTGTACGACGGCCTTCAGGCTCAGTGATAGAGGAAGCACAAGCTTCCTGAATTTAAACATACAGTCATCCATTGTGTAGTTTCCTAACGAGAAAAAGATGCGTTAGCGCTAACTTTCAAAAATAAATATGTACCGGTATTTACACCTGCTGATAGACAGGTAGTTCACACACGAGAACAAGCACTTGGCACTGTAGAAAGAGGCAAACATATATAATATCTACTCATCATGCTCACTTCTCTGTCAAGAATCGCAGCATACCTAGCCTTTGAACTCACAAGTATCAGGGTGCCTCCGTGGCTCATTTGGTTAGCGCGCTAGGATAGCGTAATGACCCAGGAGTCTCTCACCAATGCGGTCGCTGTGAGTTCAAGTCCAGCTCATGCTGGCTTCCTCTCCGGCCGTATGTGGGAAGGTCTTCCAGCAACCTGCGGATGGTCGTGGGTTTCCCCCGGGCTGTGCCCTGTTTCCACCAACCATAATGCTGGTCGCCGTCGTATAAGTGAAATAGTCATTTAGAAGGCATCAGGGAATAAGGCTCTGACTTAAACGCAGTCATCTGAAATATGAACATATGAAGGTCATCTTAATCTCGCCATCCAGATGTCTGCCATCAGTCCTTGTCCCATCTGAAGGTTGGTCAAACATCGATGTTTTATGTAAGATTTGGACAAAATTTCACTAAAATTATAAACATTTGATCAAGAATGCCAAGTTCCACCATAGATGTACAATACTCTACCTCTACCGTTTCACCCACGGCAATATATTTAATAAGCAATGCAAAATAAAGATTTTCAACATTTTTCCACCAAATCTGTTGATCTCGTAAAATCAATGGCATTTTGTTTCACCTGATTCTGTAGTGGTCATCATGCTTGTATGGATGGAGACAATTACGTGTAGCCCAGCTGAAATGACACCGGACGCATGATGACGTACTGACAGCCCCGTGACTCATGAATGCAGACCGGCCAACACCATCAGGATACGAATACAATATGATAATAGTGAACCGACACATTCCAAAATCATTTCTCTGCTGAGGTCGACAGCTCGAATGAACTGCATTCAAACTGTTTCTGTGCCAATCAAACATTGCCTTTACTAGACTGACTCCAAAGAGATCTAGAATGACTCAAATTATATCCCATGTGGAACACACAGCCCGAAGTTAGGGAAATATGAAAATAAATAAATAAATACTAACACAGTAATAGTGAATCACAATTTATACGTTAGCAGCATGAATGCATTATTTTCATAATTAATTTACATGCATTTGTACATATAAAACAAGAGAAATCAGGGGAAATTTTTTCTCTTCACACATATAATACCAGGTGATGTACAGGTAAATCCTTAATCCAGGTACTAACCGGGATTATCTGACAGCAGGGGTGGGTGTCATGTAGGACATTCATACGTGTAGAGTCATTATTGGTGCCCTCAACCTTTCGCATACGAAAGAGCAGCTTTCAGTGCAATTTATGTTGGTCTCTGCCCCCTTCTCTTTACAACAAGGTGTAATCTCTTGCCAGACCCTGAGTAATAACTGTTTTTGGATCACTGTAACTGCTGATATTTAATTTCTCCTGCTAGCTCCCCTCTCATTTCTTTACAATAAGGTGTAATCTCTTGCCAGACCCTGAGTAATAACTGTTTTTGGATCGCTGTGACTGCTGATGTTTGATTTCTCCATACAGGCCTGCTAGCTCTGTTCTCATTTCTTTACAACAAGGTGTAATCTCTTGCCAGACCCTGAATAATAACTGTTTTTGGATCGCTGTGACTGCTGATGTTTGATTTCTCCTGTTAGCTCCGCTCTCATTTCTTTACAACAAGGTGTAATCTCTAGCCAGACCCTGAGTAATAACTGTTTTTGGATCACTGTAACTGCTGATGTTTGATTTCTCCTGTTAGCTCTGCTCTCATTTCTTTACAACAAGGTGTAATCTCTTGCCAGGCCCTGAGTAACAACTGTTTTTGGATCACTGTAACTGCTGATGTTTGATTTCTCTTGCTAGCTCCGCTCTCATTTCTTTACAACAAGGTGTAATCTCTAGCCAGGCCCTGAGTAACAACTGTTTTTGGATCACTGTAACTGCTGATATTTGATTCCTCCTGCTAGCTCTGTTCTCATTTCTTTACAACAAGGTGTAATCTCTAGCCAGACCCTGAGTAATAACTGTTTTTGGATCACTGTAACTGCTGATATTTGATTTCTCCTGCTAGCTCCCCTCTCATTTCTTTACAACAAGGTGTAATCTCTTGCCAGACCCTGAGTAATAACTGTTTTTGGATCGCTGTGACTGCTGATGTTTGATTTCTCCTGTTAGCTCCCCTCTCATTTCTTTACAACAAGGTGTAATCTCTTGCCAGGCCCTGAGTGATAACTGTTTTTGGATCACTGTGACTGCTGATGTTTGATTTCTCCATACAGGCCTACTAACTCTGCTCTTGAGTTGTAACTGCTGATGCTGTTGATTTCTCCCTGAAGTTTCGCTCACTCCACTCTCTTCTCTTTACAGCAGGGTGTTATCTCTTGCCAGGCCCCGCATGATAACTGTTTTTGGATCGCTGTAACTGCTGATGTTGTTTGATTTCCCCTTCCAGGTCTGCCAGCTCTCTCTTCAATTTTTCATTCATGTGCTGTAAGTCTTCTAAAAGAAAATAAATGATAGAAGGTTATATGTTTAATATCTTAGGACGGATATATTGACCAAGCAAGATAAATCATTTTTAAAGTTCAGAAGACAGCCAAGAGATCTCAGATGGCAAATAACGTCAGTTATGTCAGTGGAGGAAGACAGGAGAAACTCACCACTATAGCAAGAAAATCACTCACCTTTAGAATTATCTGGGGCATTCACGTTCCGCTGTTTGGATGGAGAAACTGTCAAAAAATATATTGACAATAATTTAATAAAACAGGCCAGATTATTTTATCCCAAATTGTAGTCTCCTAAGACTGACTGCCATCACATGAGAGAACTCTTGAGTACATGCAACCTCAAAAAGTACCAATCAGCCAAATGAATTTCAAGTTCAGAATCTGGAGGTCTACTTAGATTATGTATGGTCAAAAGTTTCAGGTGAAAGGATATGCATGTAAAAAGAGATGAAATGGATAGGTATGTGTGATAAGTCTCTGCGTGCCCTGTACGGAGTGAAATATTTCCATGTGCATGCAGCCAGTGAATATAATTGGTAGAGACGTTTCTGCAGGCCTCCAGGTGTGATTCTGTAACTTTTACAAAACACCTCTGGTGAAGTTCATTTTCAGAAGACTGGTAATAATTTCTGCGTGACAGGTAAGGCAAAATTTCCGTGAGACAGGTATGGTAAATGGCCATATCACAGGTAAGGCAATCACTGTCACCCCCTTTCAGAACCCAATGAGTATTAACCGTCCCCCATTATGTTCTAAAGTTTAATACTTGTGACTGAAGAGGCTTTAATGTTCACTAATCAATTCAATTTTCTTCCACAAACAGCTGAAATTATAACCTTTAAGTAAATATCAGACATGTACCTGTACTACTAATACTGCTAAATTGATTCTACAGTTTGAAAAAGTTCTAATATGACTCGCTTTATAAATTTTACATGTATTATCAAGTTTGAATATTAACGCATGCACAGAATTGAGCTTGATATTTTGTCAAGGCCCGATGATCATTTGGGGTATTCTACAATATTACCAACAGTTTGCCTGGATTTGTCCTGACTGACTTCTGTAGTATATAGCGTCTATAAGATGGTTATGTACACATACCTTTCCTGACGAGCCTGGGTGAGCCTGGGTCATGTCCATGGTGGGTGGAGTAGCCCTGGTTGAGTACCTGATGGGGTGCCACAGAATGCCCCTGGGGTGAGGGCATGGTGTATCCATCCGCGGGCTGAACCAGGCCCATCTGGGAAACATGGGGGGCACCTCGGCCTGCCTCAGGGTTCCTGTACACATCGTAGAGAAGCAAGCCTATATAAAAACATGTTTTGTAGGCTCAATTGTAAATGACCCATAAAGCACAACAGGTTGTTTAGTTTTACAGCCACTCCAGGAAAATGGCTTACATTAAATCTCTGGGTATTTCTGAATTCCAAAGACTAAGTCTAACAGAAAGAATCGGAAGTGCATACCCCTGAGTTGGTCTGAGGACAGGCTCTGACAGACGGTGGGGAGGTTTCATCTGACCTTGAGGTCGTCTACCACTCGGACTGCTAACATAGCCTGCATCTGGCCCATCAGTCTGCTGAAAATGTATCAGAACTCTCTCATCAAGACTACATGTAACTCTACAGCTGGGCAATACCACAATATAAGACAAGGGGATAATAAATAAATGAATAAATAAATAAATAAATGAATAAGCACTGATATCTTTCCACAATGATATTCTGAAGACAGTGCTAGGGTTTGGTGGTGTAAAGTCCCAAAGTAATTGTTTGTATCCACCACAAGATGATCCACACATGGAACCACTACAACTTCTATATCAAGGATCTTTGTCTGGGGACACAATGACAGATATAAACAATTGTCTGTATCCACCACAAGATGATCCACACCTGGAAACACTACAACTTCTATATCAAAGATCTTTGTCTGGGGACACTATAAAAGATATAAACAATTGTCTGTATCCACCACAAGATGATCCACACCTGGAAACACTACAACTTCTATATCAAAGATCTTTGTCTGGGGACACAATGACAGATATAAACAATTGTCTGTATCCACCACAAGATGATCCACACATGGAACCACTACAACTTCTATATCAAGGATCTTTGTCTGGGGACACAATGACAGATAGAAACAATTGTTTGTATCCACCACAAGATGATCCACACCTGGAAACACTACAACTTCTATATCAAAGATCTTTGTCTGGGGACACTATAAAAGATATAAACAATTGTCTGTATCCACCACAAGATGATCCACACCTGGAAACACTACAACTTCTATATCAAAGATCTTTGTCTGGGGACAGTATGAAAGATATAAACAATTGTCTGTATCCACCACAAGATGATCCACACCTGGAACCACTACAACTTCTACATCAAGGATCTTTGTCTGGGGACACAATGACAGATATAAACAATTGTTTGTATCCACCACAAGATGATCCACACCTGGAACCACTACATATTCTATATCAAGGCTCTTTGTCTGGGGACACAATGACAGATATAAGCAACTGTTTGTATCCACCACAAGATGATCCACACATGGAACCACAACAATTTCTATATCAACGATCTTTGTCTGGGAACACAATGACAGATATAAACAATTGTCTGTATCCACCACAAGATGATCCACACTTGGAACCACTACAAATTCTATATCAAGGATCTTTGTCTGGGGACACTATGAAAGATATAAGCAATTGTTTGTATCCACCACAAGATGATCCACACATGGAACCACTACAAATTCTATATCAAGGATCTTTGTCTGGGGACACTATAAAAGATATAAGCAATTGTCTGTATCCACCACAAGATGATCCATACATGGAACCACTACAAATTCTATATCAAGAATCTTTGTCTGGGGACACAATGACAGATATAGGCAATTGTTTGTATCCACCACAAAATGATCCACACATGGAACCACTACAAATTCTATATCAAGGATCTTTGTCTGGGGACACTATAAAAGATATAAGTAATTGTCTGTATCCACCACAAGATGATCCATACATGGAACCACTACAAATTCTATATCAAGGATCTTTGTCTGGGGACACTATAAAAGACATAAGCAATTGTTTGTATCCACCACAAGATGATCCACACATGGAACCACTACAAATTCTATATCAAGGACCTTTGTCTGGGGACACTATGAAAGATATAAGCAATTGTTTGTATCCACCACAAGATGATCCATACATGGAACCACTACAACTTCTATATCAAGGATCTTTGTCTGGGGACACAATGACAGATATAAGCAACTGTTTGTATCCACCACAAGGTGATCCATACATGGAATCACTACAAATTCTATATCAAGGATCTTTGTCTGGGGACACTATGAAAGATATAAGCAACTGTTTGTATCCACCACAAGGTGATCCACACATGGAACCATTGCAAATTCTATATCAAGGATCTTTGTCTGGGGACACTATGAAAGATATAAGCAATTGTCTGTATCCACCACAATATGATCCATATATGGAACCACTACAACTTCTATATCAAGGATCTTTGTCTGGGGACACTATGACAGATATAAGCAAATGTCTGTATCCACCACAAGATGATCCATACATGGAACCACAACAATTTCTATATCAATGATCTTTGTCTGGGGACACAATGACAGATATAAACAATTGTTTATAATGACCACAATGACAGTGATCCTATGTAGAACCATTACAAAATTTACAACTGTCGAGTGTCACTGAAAGATATATATCACATACACCTCCAAGATTACTTTTTCTGCACAATACTGACAAAACATGGTTGCATATCGTTGATCTTTGATGATTAACCCTGCTCTGCAGGAATTGCCCAGGGCAGAATTACCCAGTCGCTTCCTATATATAATGCCTTTTACTTTACAGAGTAAAATCTTCTCATTTTGGGAATACAGGGATCCCCATACATAATCTGAGTGATGTCACATTTTCACATTTTGGCACATTTGTTTTATTTTTTTTTTTTATTTCTTTTTGTCACAATATCTTAGCTAAATTCATCAGATTTTGTCAGAGCATGCATGCAGATGACATTATTGAAATCAAGTTTCTTTAGTCAATTCGTGCAAACTGAATTAAAAAAATTTTCCAAAAGGTCACATTTTGTAACAGTTAAGGTGAAACTGTCACAGAATGTCACAGGAAATCATTTTTCAGATTTTTTCACTTAATCACGGGTACTGTGGCTCAGGGGAGCAACTAGTGGTCCAAAACTCTCTCTGTTTTAATACTTATAGCAACAGACTGATATACTTATTTATTTCATCATTTAACACCATACTCAAGAAGTTTATAGCAATGGAAACTCAAAACTGATATTTACACTAAATATTATAGCTTGACAATAGTCAATAGATGTGGGAGCCTCTGTGGCTGAGGTGGTTAACACGCCGGCACAGCGCAATGACTCAGGAGCCTCTCACCAATGTGATGGCTGTGAGTTCAAGTCTAGCTCATGCTGGCTTCCTCTCCAGTCATGCATGGAAAGGTCTGTCAGCAATCTGCGGATGGCTGTGGGTTTCCCTCAGGTTCTGCCCGGTTTAATCCCACCATAATGCTGGCTGTTGTCATATAACTGAAATATTCTTAAGCACTGGGTAAAACACCAATCAAATAAATAAATAAATCAATGGATGTGTATGTAACGGTGCATCAGTTGTTGACACTGAACCTCACCACGAAGGCTGCGTTGTTAGGAGCAAATGAGGAGCCTCTTGAGTAGCCCTTCCCGTTCTTCTTGTGCTGTGGACTGGGACTATGGAGGGGGGAGTTCTCAAACGAGCTTAACCCCCCAGACTGAGTAATGGAGACTGGGGACATCCGGTAAGGCAAAGGGCCCTGATTACCCAATACTGTTCTACAAGCATAAACACATGTACCAGAGTCAGTATTATTATAAACTTTCTTGTAAGACTGATAGACATACTTTGTTTATTTAAATTCATTTCTCTTTTTCATACTTTTTTTTGATACATGTATACTTTATACATTAGACTGACATTAATATCCCTTGCATTCGCTGATGTTTGGGATTAAAAACAGGAAGTTAATCAAAATCTGCAATAAGATGGTAGAGCCAGAGGACAACAACTACACCAAACAAATGCTAAGTGTCAAATAAACACCCATCTTGGTATCAGCTGTATCACAAAGCACAGAACAGTGAGTCCGTTACACACTTACTTTTCTAGAACTTCTAGCCTCTTCATCAGCTTGTCATTCTCCCTGTACAGCAGTTGTTGTTCCCTCCTCAGTCTGTCCTTTGACGACTGCAAGTCAGAGTTTTCTCCCCTGAAGGATAATTTACGTGTAAATTAATAAAATACCTCATATAACAAATATACAATCATATTACATGTTATCACATCAGAGTTTTCCTCATATTTTTATTTATAAAATATGTAACTTAGTCCCTGTTCAAAAGTTTAAGACATCGCTCAAAAACATACTGTTGAAAATTGAAAATATGAAA
The DNA here is from genome assembly GCF_032854445.1 of Liolophura sinensis. Classification (NCBI taxonomy): domain Eukaryota; kingdom Metazoa; phylum Mollusca; class Polyplacophora; order Chitonida; family Chitonidae; genus Liolophura; species Liolophura sinensis. The sequence goes on along the minus strand of NC_088304.1, from coordinate 8,006,570 downwards.
CGCAAAGAAGCTATTCACTGTCTTTAAAATCATCATAGTCAATTTGACTCTAAGCTCTTGAAAATCATAGTTTTGAATTCTTGAAACAAAATATGAATATAAATCAACCAAAACAACACCTTACTAATACTAAATGGTTTCTTCGCTATCATTGTTCAGCGCTGCAAGTTACAACAATATTAAACATTGTTGGGATACTACCTTAATGATTCATTTTCCACCATATATTCTTGGAGCATTTCATACAAGCCAGAATCTGTCTGTGTGCCATTTGGCTTTCCTGAACAAACGAGAGAAACACAGGCTTGAAATGATACCATACACATGCAACAATGTCCTCAGCTACAGGTACTTCTTCTGAAACAAAACTGCATGCAAAATCCCTGGTGGGGTCTTTGTTAATACTCTATATACCCCTTACTCCCATGATGTAGATTTCATCTTAAACCATGTGTGATGTTAGAGGGAAGAACTTTGTTTACACTGATCCCTGTCTTCACTTCTCTTATTGTGCTATTATACAGTAGACTGGATCAAACATTCTTCAATATCATTATGTGCTCACAAACAGTCATGTTGTACATATCTTATGAACCAACAGCAGCCATACTACTGCTTCGCAGATCTCAAGCAACTACATGTAAGTGAATAAGTGTATCTGAACTCCCCTTAATGGTACACTTCTTGTGGGGGAAAATATAGACTACATATGTGTAATTCTTCTCTACAGTAGTTTAAATTCACAATTTACCCGTTTTTTGTTTTTGCTCTTTCATGAACTGCACCAGTCTTTCATCATTCTCTTTCTGTAACTGTCCTTTGGGTTTGGCTGGAAATTCCAACTGAAGCGTAAAAACACACCTAAATTATGTAGCTTTGTAAAAAATGTTCACAGCACTGCAGTGAAATTTTTCATGACAAACAGTGTATATTTAACTGGGCATGTAACATCTAACATATGGATGGAGAAAAGCAAAAGTACCATCTATGGCAAGTTACTAACAAACTTTCCCACAAATGCTTTCTTGTTGGTATATCCATGCACCTTTATATCACTAAGTCATGTCCCTTTCCGCTTTCATTCCAGGAGACTCTGTTATTATAACACTGAACAGTTGAGACAAGAGCCCATGACAGATTTCACTTTTTTCTTGTCAAAACCTGAAAAAATGTGCACAATTTTCACTTGTCATTTAAATGCCAAAATATAGATGCACTTCACCCTATTATACCTATAGATTTAATTCATATTTCTGTATGTTTTGCAAACTGTTGATACTGTTTGGAAGGCATTTATTTAAGTACATTCTTAGGGCATTACAGTCTACATAGACTGTAAAATTATACTTTTTGTGAAGCCCTGAAATCAGCCAACCTTTACAGTTTTGTCTCCAAAATTAAATGAAAAAGGCACATAAATTGCACTGAAAGTTGCTCTTTCATGTGCAAAAAGGTTGAGGAATTAAGGTGTTGATAGTATAGAGAGCTTACCTGCTGCCTTAAATAATGATTTTCATTTCTTAGCACTTTGATTTCTCTCTTCAGAGTGAGTATTAACTTCTCTCGTGGATCCTTAATGCAAAAAGAAAACAACAAGTTTACAAAAGCACCTGCATCAAAAAAAACAAATGAGTGAAAGCGACATTCACACAAAGTCCAGCTCTTGCAAATTCGCAGAGTATCATAGGAGTTGGTTTGTATCACTGTACCAGATCTTAAAATGGTCCCCAGTACAAATGTAAAATCACATGGATTGAGTCCACACACTGCAACTGCAAGCACTCTGAAAGTATTGCAAAAGTTGTTGTTATCTGTTTGAGCTGTCAGAATAACAGCTGCCCTAAATGACCTAAAAATTTGACCACATAAGAGCATTTTTGGAGACACATAAATGTCATGGGATATTACTTCCGTTGCTAAATATCAACCTGAATTTAATCTACCTTCCAAACACCTCTCAAACCACCTTTCTAAAATCAGTAAAGCTCCCAGAATCTGGAAAAAATGAGCAACTTAAGTCACGGACGAAATTTTACGTCGTTTAGGGTATGTTGAAAGGATAGCACAGTCAGCACATAAAATAGTGCTGTAAAGTACTTAATATTCCCTGGAATTTCTTTTCACGGATTTTCTGCCAAAATATGCTCACAGGAATTCATTTTTGTGTATTTAAGAGAATAATGAAAACGTAAAATCTTAAAATTTTCCAAGTTATAATACAGCCGATATAATTCAAGCACGTCAAAAGATTTCAATTCATTATTACTACTACCTGTAGTATATGATTCAACACTGGATATTTTTCGATGGAATTATTTTTCGTTGGAGTTATTTTTCGCGGGAATTATTTTTCGCAGTAAATTAATGACCGCGAAATCCGCAAAAATTAGTTTCACGCGAAAATTAAGTACATCACAGTATTACATGTAAGAGATTACTGGCAATTTAACACAAAATATGCAGATGTTTTTGAAGGCAAAAATTACTCCTAAATGAAGTATGCATCACAATGAAAAACCATTAAAAACTGTGCAGAAAAATAGTTGGATTTATTTTCTTTATAATTTTTTCAACCCAGTAAAATGCATTTGAATATTTTATTCTATGGTGGCCTTTTCACAATGGGACCAGTGACGTCGCATAAGGTTTTTGCTACTTACTACACATCAAACTGCTACATTTCATCACTCAAAATCCACATGCATAGGGATCTATGAATGCATTCGCTGAGTTGACCTTGAAACGAATTATTTCCGGGAAAAGTATAGCTGTGACATAACTGATATGTTCTGGGTCACAACCGAACACCTTATAATCTGATCTTTTCACACAATGTTTACTCGGTTAGAAAAATTCTAAAAAAAAATAAATCCAATTATTTTTCTGGACAGTTTGAATGGTCTTTCATCTGATATATATATATACTTCAATTTAGAGTCGTATTTCCCTTAAAGCTGGCCAAACATTGCCAGTTTAAGGTTGATAAAATAGTTTCAATTTGAAACAACAAACTGTTCAGAACTAAATGTCGAGAAAACTACTCTGATGGCACATTTCAATTTACCATCTTAAGGGCTGGCTTTTTCTGATTTGCTTATCTCTGTTGGAAAAGCTTAGCTTACCATCTTAACCACTGGTTTGCTCTTGATTTTCTTATCTCTGTTGGCATATCTTAACTTACCATCTTAACCACTGGTTTGCTCTTGATTTTCTTCGCTCTGTTGGCATATCTTAACGTATTCATCGTTTCCATGGTGTGGTTGGACGAGGGTGTCACACAAGCAATCTGCAAGGACATAATGATTGAACATGTCACACAAGCAATCTGCAAGGGCATAATGACTGAACATGTCACACAAGCAATCTGCAAGGACATAATGATTGAACATGTCACACAAACAATCTGCAAGGACATAATGACTGAACATGTCACACAAGCAATCTGAAAGGACATAATGATTGAACATGTCACACAAGCAATCTGCAAGGAAATAATGATTGAACATGTCACACAAGGAATCTGCAAGGACATAATGATTGAACATACAATCTGTACAAGTTGAGGATAATGGCTTGAAAATAAACTAAATGACTTATATCATCAAAAAATAACAACAATTGATTGGCTGATTGATGTTTAGTGTTACAGGCTGGGGAAACTGCCAAAACAATTTATAAATCGAAATTTAAAGAGAAAAAACCCTAATGGACCCTAGAAGCATTGCTGACTGCAAATATATAAACTGGCCAAGGAATTTCAGACAATGCAAACAAAGACTGGGATTCAAACAAGAACCAGACAATAATACTGAGGTTGATATACCATGAGGGTAACCCCATTTCCTCCCAGACTGTCAGCCAGCAGCTTGGTCAGTTTGCTGTCTCTGTATGGAATGTGACCTTCACGTCGTTTGGCATTCCCCAGGCTGGATATACAGTTCCCTACAAAACACAAAAAATCCTTGATATACACATACACATGCATGCATCATCTTATCTGGGACACACATGCACATGCATGCATCAACTTATCTGGTATACACATACACATGCATGCACCATCTTATCTGGTACACACATACACATGCATGCACCATCTTATCTGGTATACACATGCATGCATCATCTTATCTGGTATACACATGCATGCATCATCTTATCTGGTATACACATACACATGCATGCATCATCTTATCTGGGACACACACACACATGCATGCACCATCTTATCTGGTATACACATGCATGCATCATCTTATCTGGTATACACATACACATGCATGCATCATCTTATCTGGTACACACATACACATGCATGCACCATCTTATCTGGTACACACACACACATGCATGCATCATCTTATCTGGTATATACATACACATGCATGCATCACCTTATCTGGTATACACAAACACATGCATGCATCATCTTATCTGGTACACACACACACATACATGCATCATCTTATCTGGTATACACAAACACATGCATGCATCATCTTATCTGGTACACACACACACATGCATGCATCATCTTATCTGGTATACACATACACATGCATGCATCATCTTATCTGGTATACACATACACATGCATGCATCATCTTATCTGGTATACACATGCATGTATCACCTTATGCAGTATAAACATATACATACATGCATCATCTTATCTGGTATACACATACACATGCATGCACCATCTTATCTGGCATACACATACACATGCATGCATCATCTTATCTGGTACACACATACACATGCATGCATCATCTCATGCAGTATACACATACACATGTATACATCAACTTATCTGGTACACACATACACATGCATGCATCATCTTATCTGGTACACACATGCACATGCATGCACCATCTTATCTGGCATACACATACACATGCATGCATCATCTTATGTAGTATACACATACATATGCATGCATAGTCTTATCTGGTATACACATACACATGCATGCATTGTCTTATCTGGTACACAAGTATGCAAGCGAATGTGGGATAAAAAAAAATGTAATCATGTTTGTGCCTAGAATACCAATCTGCCTCCTGCAGGAATCTGTGATGTACTGTTGAACATCCTACATGTGTGTGGCAAATCTGTCATTACCACATGGCAATGTATTACAAGTACATAGTGCTTTAATATTTATTTATTTACACTGTATGTATTGTATTGTTGTTTCACACTTTATTGAGAAATTTGGCAACTAGTTTTATGATTGAACGGGAATGCCCCTTGTAAACCACAAACCTATGGCAAGTCATTCAAGAACTTCACCTTCTCAGACAGCCAAATGACCGCCTATAGTCAATGAAGGACCAACAAACAAAGACAGCGAGGGAACTGATGCTATAATACATATCTATTTACTGGTATTTTACACCACACTCAAGAATATTTCACATATATGACGGTAGCCAGTATTAGGTATGGTGGGATGAAACTTGGCACAGCTCATGGAGAAACACATACTCTCGTGAAGCTAGCAGACCTTCCCACGTACAACCAGAGATGAAGCCAGCATGGGCTGGACTTGAATTCACACCGACCGCATTGATGAGAGGCTCCCACGTCACTGTGTTGCATAACTACACCAACGAATCGGCCTGATGCTTCAATAAGCAGGCTAAAGCATAAAGGGCCACGTACCTAACACAAGCAGGCTCTTGTTAATACTGTTAGATTCTAACAATGTCTCCCCAGTCTGCTGATCCTTAACCTTCTCGCTCCCTGAAATAAAACAGATGGTAGATTAAAGATACTTGTATCTACAATTTCACCAATTTCATTTAATTTTACAATACATTAACCATGATTAATAGACATTTTAATATTGTTTTCATCAACTTATTGTTGAATATGTAATTTAGGCCATCAAGTATCATCCCAACTCAGTCACAGTATCTTCATGCACACACTGGGCTAGCCGGCATCCTTTACTGGTTGAGCCTAAAACCCGGCACATGTTGCTGCCCTTAGGACTTTGTACACCCTTCTCCCCAACCCTTCCTCTTTACTAATATTAGTGTGACTAGGGAGGCAGATCCACTGCCATGACCGCCGCTGAACGATCCCTATGTATTACTAGGTAAATGCATTAACACCTGAGCAACTGAAGTGGATAAAGCTTAGGATGTGCCTGTACCTGCGAGGTCCACAAAGGACAGCTTGCCCCTCTTGGTGACATACAGGTTGTCATCGTCAGGGTAGTTCATGTCAGAGTCCAGGTTCAGGGTTAACATGCTGTGACTTCTACTGGAGAATTCATTCTGACTCAACGACCCACTCTGACGGTTACGCAGGCCTGCAGGAGATAATTAATACCAGTACACACATCATAAATTTGTTTCTATCTCTACCATATATATGTTTCCATGGACATGACAACTGATGATAACTGCAACAAAAAAGAAGAAAATAAATAAAAAACACACCTAATGTACACTGGGGTGTCAAAGCTGGGCTAGTTGAGAGGTGAGTTAAAAACAAGAACACATATATGCCATGTTCCAAAACTATGCATACTATAAACAACAGTTTCATATAAGCAAGTGCCTTGTATGTTAAAATAGATGTAAATGGGAAACAATTATGCTGACTCCAATAACTTCTACCCACCCACATTTAAACTGTAGCAATCACAGCACAACATAATCCAAAAGTGCAGTTTCTAAACACAGGGAAACGAAATAGAATCCAGACTTAAATTGTCAGGAAAGACACATGCTGACTCAGCATTTACCACAAGTGAAGATCACCAGACCTATTGAACTACGGACCTAAAGTAAAGTACATGTATGAGGTCAATGACACACATCCAGTGTTCATTCACATCTTTATTCAATTTTAGGATTTTTCTTGATTTATGTAAAATACGTCAGAATCTTTGTTGGTTTACGTAAAACATAAGGGCTCCTTGACTCATTGAAAAAAAAAAGGGTTTTCATGAATGAAAACTTAAATTAAAACAGTATTCTTTTCAGTGTGAAAACCTACAGATCTCTCTGTTGAGACCTTTTTGGCACAAATTATGTGAAAAACCTACAGATCTCTGAGTCATTCGGCATAAGTTATGTGAAAACCTACAGATCTCTCTGTTGAGACCTTTTCGCACAAGTTATGTGAAATCTACAGATCTCTCTGCTGAGACCTTTTGGTATAAGTTATGTGAAAACCTACAGATTTCTCTGCTGAGACCTTCCGGCATAAGTTATATGAAAACTTGCAGATCTCTCTGCTAAGGCCTTTTGGCAAAAGTTATGTGAAAACCTACAGATCTCTCTGCTGAGGCATTCTCGCCAAGCTATGTGAAAACCTACAGATATCTCTACTGAGACCTTTTGGCACAAGTTATGTGAAAACACAAGGATCTTCCTTGTGAAAATAAACATGTTTCATAAATCATGTGAAAACAATCCCATAAAAACAAAAGGATCTCTTTGCAAATTAAAGCATTTCAACAGCTTTTCATAAATTTCGTGAAAAACATGGATTTTTCTTTAAGTATACAGATCTTTTTTTTTCTCCTAAATCTTGTGAAAACAAAAGGGTATTTCTCTTGGATAGAAGTGTATCAAGGAATTCCTTACAAGCCTGTTATGCCACATTACTGATAGCATTGCAGCTTTAATCCTGATGCGCTCCATGGTGTCCCCCTTCTGCCATCTCCTAACTAATAGCATTGCAGCTTTAATCCCTATACGCTCCTTGGTGTCCCTCTTCTGCCCTCTCCTAACTAATAGCATTGCAGCTTTAATCCTGATGCGCTCCATGGTGTCCCCCTTCTGCCATCTCCTAACTAATAGCATTGCAGCTTTAATCCCTATACGCTCCTTGATGTCCCTCTTCTGCCCTCTCCTAACTAATAGCATTGCAGCTTTAATCCTGATGTGCTCCATGGTGTCCCCCCTTCTGCCATCTCCTAACTAATAGCATTACAGCTTTAATCCCTATACGCTCCTTGGCGTCCCTCTTCTGCCCTCTCCTAACTAATAGCATTGCAGCTTTAATCCTCATGCGTTCCATGGTGTCCCCCTTCTGCCATCTCCTAACTAATAGCATTGCAGCTTTAATCCCTATACGCTCCTTGGCGTCCCTCTTCTGCCCTCTCCTAACTAATAGCATTGCAGCTTTAATCCTCATGCGTTCCATGGTGTCCCCCTTCTGCCATCTCCTAACTAAACTCACCTCGTCCAACTTCCAAAAATAATGAGCAACAATTTATGTTGTTCATTGAGTTTAAACTTGTGTAAAAAGTTTCTGATAATCTCTCAATTAACCATTACTCTAAGCAAAATCCTTTGCCGGAGGACATGGCAGTCAACATACATGTAAGATCATTTGACTGAGCCATGGAGATTTATACACTAATTCTTGTCACTAGCATACACTGTAATTCTTCAACCTTGTCGGTTGTTTGCCAGGTTTTTATTGAAGTAGATTCTGAAGGCAATAATAAGCTTATCTGATAAGGTTAAATTTTTTGTGAAGCCCTGAAATTGGCCAATCCAACCAATTTTGTATCCAAAATCAAACTAAAAATGTGTATAAATTGCGCTGAAAGTTGCTCTTTAATTTGCGAGAAGATTGAGGAATTAGGGCATACACCAGTCTCCAGAGGGTTGATTATAGTGATGTTATCACTGGGCTAGCTGGGAAAGAACTGTGTGCCTTGAAGACATGTGCCTTCTTTGGCTCATTCAGCTGAGTGAACAAATGGCTCAATGGCTCATCAACAGCCTGTTAATATATAGTCAGGCAGTGTGTCACGTACCTGGTGAAACACAGCAATTTGGTTTCCTCCTACCAGAAACCAGATAGCTGTTATACAAAAGTTCTGGAGTATACTTAATGTTAAACAGGTACATGACCATAAATTACCATGCTACCATGCAGTTAGAGCACAGATTATAAACACTGCTGTTAGAATATGGTTGTAATGTAAGACCTGCGGTAAAAACACGCCTACAACAGGTAAGTGTATGCGCTTTACCTGTAGAGCACATCTCCATGTAGAGCTACATGTAACATTATATAAATATTCAGTGTTACAAAGAAATGTATACCACTTATTAGTACTTGCAATAATAAATCAAACACTCATGGGAATGTGCATATAAAAATGAAGCACAAATACCACAAGACTATTGGGAACCTGATCATTTCACTATAATTTCAGCATTATTGTATATAAAGGGTGTCCCAGAAGTTGCGCACAATCCCAAGCGGTGTGTTGCCCCATCTCTGCCAAACATAAGAACCAATTCAACTCTTTTTTGTACTGTTAGTTTATTAGCCATAATTAACTCCGAAAGAGGGGGAAAAATTTAACATCAGTATTAAATCTGAAACACAGAAAAAAAAATGAAAATCAGGATGGTGCGCGACTTCTGGGACACACTGTATATGTAGAAGATTCTTTAAACACGCATGACAATGCACTCTGATTGATGTATGTATGCAGACATCGACATGGAAACTACGTCCCTTCAAAAGAACGTTGAATAAATAATAACTTGTTGTATATATGACAAGACAATTGTCCACTATTTGAGCAAAAGGCCACAGATAATATCACTACAAGTTACTGTGTATTTGTATTCTTACGCACCACAAATTTTTAAAATTTTAAAGGTATTAATAAGATATAGAAAGGACTGGACGTTGGAAGAAAATTTTAGATGAGCTAGACATGGAGGAAAGAAACAATTAAAACATGAAAGGCTAATCAGAGGTGCAAAGTGGTTTTGTTTTCTGTACAAAAATGTTCTGTTAACTGTTCTTTGCTCTGAGGATAAAACGTCTTTGCCCATCAGATTTGTCAGAATTTAAACTTACAAGTTGCCCTAGGCCTTTGATATCATGTTGATATCAATATAATGCTCTCAAAAAAACTGGAACACACTGACATTAGCATATGAGAAAATACATGTAAGCCATGCATTTCAGTAAAACTATTCCTGTTGATTTCTACATGTAGTACACATCAAAGTGTCAGTTCAACTGGAAACAGCAATGTCGGTCAATCAGATTAAACTGTAGAGATAAAAGCCAGCTCACAAACATGCACATACCACACAAGACAAACATCTCTATACACACATTTGCACACCTGTTGATTATTATAGCCCTTGAGTTTGGTCCACTGCCAACACAGAGCCAAAGTTTGCCTAGTCCCGGATAAATACAAACACTCCACTCTTGGGTAGGTGTATGTATAAAGTTCACAGTAACTGCCAAGGAGAGCCTGGTACTACATCTTACCATGAGGTGGATTAATGGCTGCTCAGATGACTCTGCATGTATGTAACATATATACAAGCTATCATGCACAAGCAGATGTTTGTTGTTATATGTTAAATACATACACGTAGTACCCGATGCTCTAACCATGTTAACTTTAGCATTTTTGCCCATGTATAAAGATGCACACTTAGTTTATTACGACTACATATTTTATTCAAACTGGACATTCAAGTCCATAGCTGACTCCGCCAAAATCCTAAAATAAGCACATGCCCCAATTGTGTCCCTATCATGACTATTTGAACTTGTTTTGATGGGCAAAATGGTGCAGGTAACCAACAAATGTATGAAGTTTTTCAACTGGCGGATGTAATGTCTGTGACTTCAAGATTCTGAAAGCTCTAGCTATTAATCCTAGAAAGGTCATGCTTGCATGGGGTTTGCTTGGAAGGCAGGATGATAGTGTTCTTGAAAAATGTAAATCTCAGCACTACAAGTTATATTTTATAACCTTTTTTGTCTCTAAAAATGCACTTCCTGTGGGAAAATTTTAGGTCAAATACATGTTTGCATGCTTGGATTATTGCTGTTCCCATGGATGGGCTTCTCAACTTGGCATACAGTTACAATTAACATTGATAATTGAAAATATTACACGATACAACAGCTATGATTCCAGATTTCAGTTTGTTTTAAAACCGTTATGAAAGTATATGCATCAAAGTCACAATGAATTGTCCAGCATGGTTCATGGGCATATACAGTAACAGTTCTCCATCCTTAAACTACTGTCAAATATAAATAGTCGATTGTCAATTATAACACATGGGGGTACATGTACATTATGCCAAAGTGCTTGAGATGCTAACTGCCTTTGATTATCAAGAACCCACACATGATGTATTACAGGTACTTCATTCTTAGATTGGACAGGGAAATCATCAAGAACTCACACATGATGTATTGCAGGTACTTCATTCTTAGATTGGACAGGGAAATCATCAAGAAACCACGCATGATGTATTACAGGTACTTCACTCTTAGATTGGACAGGGAAATCATCAAGAACACACACATGGTGTATTGCAGGTACTTCATCCTTAGATTGGACAGGAAAATCATCAAGAACACACACATGGTGTATTGCAGGTACTTCATTCTTAGATTGGACAGGGAAATCATCAAGAACACACACATGATGTATTGCAGGTACTTCATTCTTAGACTGGACAGGGAAATCATCAAGAACCCCACACATGATGATTACAGGTAGTTCATTCTTAGATTGGACAGGGAAATCATCAAGAACACACACATGATGTATTGCAGGTACTTCATTCTTAGACTGGACAGGGAAATCATCAAGAACACACACATGATGTATGACAGGTACTTCATTCTTAGATTGGACAGGGAAATCATCAAGAACACACACATGATGATTACAGGTAGTTCATTCTTAGATTGGACAGGGAAATCATCAAGAACACACACATGATGTATGACAGGTAGTTCATTCTTAGATTGGACAGGGAAATCATCAAGAACACACACAGGGTGTATTGCAGGTACTTCATCCTTAGATTGGACAGGAAAATCATCAAGAACACACACATGATGTATTGCAGGTACTTCATTCTTAGACTGGACAGGGAAATCATCAAGAACACACACATGATGTATTGCAGGTACTTCATTCTTAGACTGGACAGGGAAATCATCAAGAACCCACACATGATGATTACAGGTAGTTCCTTCTTAGATTGGACAGGGAAATCATCAAGAACACACACATGATGTATTGCAGGTACTTCATTCTTAGACTGGACAGGGAAATCATCAAGAACCCACACATGATGATTACAGGTACTTCATTCTTAGATTGGACAGGGAACTCATCAAGAACACACACATGATGTATGACAGGTACTTCATTCTTAGACTGGACAGGGAAATCATCAAGAACACACACATGATGATTACAGGTACTTCATTCTTAGATTGGACAGGGAAATCATCAAGAACCCACACATGATGATTACAGGTAGTTCCTTCTTAGATTGGACAGGGAAATCATCAAGAACCCACACATGATGTATTGCAGGCAAATCATTCTTAGATTGGACAGGGAAATCATCAAGAACACACACATGGTGTATTGCAGGCAATTCATTCTTAGATTGGACAGGGAAATCATCAAGAACACACACGATGATTACAGGTAGTTCCTTCTTAGATTGGACAGGGAAATTATGATGATTTTCTTGCCTCACTGTGCCAATATTTTATTCATTTATTTATTTATTGGATTGGTATTTTAAGCTGTACTTGAGAATATTCACTTATACAACGGCAGCCAGCATTATGGTGAGAGGAACCCAGATATATCTGGTGTTGTAAAACTTGCTTTGTAGTTTGACACTATACACACCATTATCAAACAACAAAATACAATTGCCCATACCTTAAAACTTCATCAATATGCACGCACATGCATGTGGTGTACTACTTATACCCTTTGACGTATCTCATGTACCATAAACGATGTACCATAAACACCGTACCTGAAGATGCATCCAGTAATCCCCCTAATTCCACGTTATCGATATCCAGCCGTAACGGGCCTATGGCAGCTCCTCTCTCTGTCACCAGGTAACACAGGTAAACGTCCTCAACACGAGAGTCAGACTCTCTGTCAGACTCCTCGTACAGGTCCTGAAGTTCTGACTCAGAGCCACTGTCCAGGGAGAAGTTACCACTATAGGGAGTCTCTCTACCCTTCCCTGGCCACCCAGCTGCCCTAGGATGAGGAGTAGGGTGAGCGGGAGAGTCAGGGGTATGGAAGCTCTCCCTGTTTGAATATCTCTGTCTGTACGATGAACTATAGTGTACTGATGCATGTTGATTGTATGCAGCTGGATTTGAGCTAGTTTTGTTCGTAGAAACAAATCCTTGATCCTTGTCCAGATGTCTTCTTTTGGAATTGTGACTCTCCATGGAGGATTCCAGATGTTTCACTTGCTGAACAGGTGAAAATGCCTCGTTACGTCTCTCACTTTGAGCCTTTGCTTCCCTCAATCGCCTGTAATCCCCTACAGAAGTTCCATTCTTGTCCATGTAACCCTGACCAGGTGTCTCTCTCCCAGCCTTAGCACCTTCCTCCCCGGACACACCTGTAGACGGTTCCTTAAGCTGGAGGTAATCTCTAAGCTTTGGTAAATTCCTGCCGTGTACTGGAGGGTAGTTTGATCTCGACTGTGGTCTGGCAGATGCAGAGATTTGTTCACCTTCAAACGTGTTGACAGAGTTAATATCGGCAGTGCTCTTTCCCCAAGCCTTAACCTTTCTCTGATCTAGGCCATATCTCCTGTTATCAACCTCCCTGTATAAACTTTCACCTGTGTCAATTAAGTCTGATCTCTTATTGACATATTGTTGACGACTATTTACAGTACTCTTTGGATAACCTCCTCTCTCCCTCCATTCACTCTGATCCCATGGGGTAATAACTTCATCAGCATTACCTGGATAATTAACGTGTCCTTCGTTAAACCTGACAGGTGTTGAACCACCCTGGAAATCTCCACCTCTGTCTGAATGACCATTATTATTGTGAGTCCTTCTCTGAACTGTTACAGTCTTCTTGTCCACTATCTTTTCCATGGAGGGTCTGCTGTCATGAGTACTGCCATCCCCTGGTGAGAGTAAAGTTGATGTCAAGTCTCTATGACCTCCGTGACCTTTATTATCAGCTTCTGGACTTGCACACTCAACTTTACCTGTTCCGCTCTTTTTGTCGGCATTAATTCCATATGAACTCTCTAATCCATGACTGGATTGTCCTTGGACATGTCGCAGAGAGGATTGTCCAGACGATGCACCAGAGTATTCCTCCAACTGTGCCTTTGTATAGCTCCTTTCAGTGAGATCAGTAGATTTGGGAGTTGTCACATCCGCTCTCCAATGCACACTTTTGCGATGCTTCGGTTCAGAGCTAGTCTTTGACATATTATTCATTTAACGTGATAATTGGATATCGTATCAGCAGGCTTTTCTTTAGTGAGCTAAATACACTGACAAAAGATGCACTTTTTCCTCAAGTACATATTAAAAGGTTATAGTATCAGATGTGTTGACAACACCTCCAGCTATAGTGTCTGTACAAAGCTTTCACTCCAATATATAAACTGCACCCATGCATTAATACTCACATGCAGCTTGCTCTCCAAAACTACACAACAGTTAGTACAAAGTTCTCCACTTGATGAGCCTTTCACAGAGGTAGCCCCTGTTTAGAGACAACTATTTAGAGTCGTCTATTGATTGACATGTCTACCTGGTGCCCTCTCACCCCTACTTCCCCAGACCCCACCCCTACCTTTCTAGTAAGCCAATTAATACAGCCTGACTGAGAAGTCAGTGAACCAGTATGTGTAGAGCATAATGCGTTTTAATATCCTGAGACTCAGGACTCGGAAATCAAACCGACAATCAAGACAGCAGGTCTATGGTCAGATACTGTTACCAATAATAACATTATTAACTTCTCCTCTTTTGCCACAAGATCAGAATCAACTCTGACTTTACGTTCAATACACGACTATACTTCAGGCACCTGGCACATGTTCCTTGAAATCAGTACCTTCATATCTACAGAAGTCATGTTTTGGCACGCTCAGGGTCACAGCACAACACACACCTAGTTTACAGTAGTGCTAAACCACAAACACATAAACATCTATAGTGGGCATTCAGTGGAAATACATACCATGGCATATATTCAGACACAATGCATGGTGTACATTATCTTATTTAACGCTGCACTTTAGTGTTGAACAGAATTCAATTCAATCTTTACAAAATGGGCCAGTTAAATACAATTGCAAGTATCCCATAAAGAGAATTTCTCGCAGTCAGATTGTTCATATAGGGAAAGCATGTATAGCCTAGAAATGACAGAAGCAGGTCTAAATTCGTACCAAATGTGCATTAAATAAAAATATGCACCCAAATTCAAATTCATTTAAATTCCCTTTAAGTGAAATCCACATCATTATTCCCACCCAATAAATGCAAAGTACATCTGATTACAGATTATCAGTGAAGTACACTAACTGCAATCAAATATTTAAGGTCTTTGAAATACCACTACATAAACCATAAGACAAAAAAAAATACTCAATATATTAAAGAGTTTTTTCAATCCCTCCAAAACGTATGCAGGTTATCAATGAAGTACATTAACTGCAATCAAATATTTAAGGTCTTTGAAATACCACTACATAAACCATAAGACAAAAAAAAAATACTCAATATATTAAAGAGTTTTTTCAATCCCTCCAAAACGTATGCAGGTGGAGTCATACATGTACATGAATATACATGCACAAAAAATAACTGGCAAATGGCAGAAATCAGTTTCATGAGTAATTTATCATTTATATTAGATGACTTGAAAACAAAAATCTGTTTTCTTTCTTGAAAAACTATGCGCATATATCTCAAAGACGTTTGCTTTTATATTATCTGACATGTTTCTCTACTTCTTGGATCCCTGTCTATCCCAGGTTAATCATGCTAATTACATTCCTCATTAGAGAAGTGTTGTTACTACAACAGCCAGATTAGCCTGGCCTGCAAGTCTCTCTAACTGACGTAATAGTGACATAATTTTCAACCATGTGTGAGTTATATGGTCTAACAATTAGGTCCAGCTAACATATTCTGGCTGTTACAGTTTATCTCATGTACTTTACGCGTATTCATGAGTCCAGCATGATCAGCAAGGTCAGAGGTTCAAATCCACTACTGGTTGATTTGCATAGCTTCTGACACTCTACTTCCTTCCACCCACAAACCTGACCTTTGTTATGTATACAATGCAGGAGAAAAATTATCCAGTACAGAATTAAATGCCAATCAAATAATTTGATCAATTGCCGTTTATATCACAAAACTGTGATTTTAGGGAGTTACAAAATTAAAATATTAAAGCTATTTCAACACAAAAACATATAATTTGATATCAGAGTTTGTATCAATCATGTATCAATCATAATTTCAAAGGACATACTAAATTACATACCAAGTTTAAAACAGGTATTATAAATACACTCATTTGGTGCACTTCAACCAATCCGTATCGAGTGACTATATTTACTTGGCTCTTTTGGTAAGTCATTAATTTATTAAAACACCATTGATCACATAGTTCAACACTGTAGTTTGACTAGAAAATAGACACCCTGACCTAGAACATGGCCTGCCTGTCATTAACTCTCATTCAGAGTCAGTGTGATGGCAGAATTGTGTACATTCCTCGGCACAGTATACATACAGTGGGTAAACAAAAATGATCCGTCAGTATGCATGCAATTTACATCTGATTTATTATAGCCTGATTGATGTTCAAGGTCGTTGTTCGCATGACAGAGGTCATTGGCAGATTTATGGATAAACTCTACAGTATTTGTAATAAAATATCCAGTCAACGTCTCACTGGACAAAATCCAGTTGCGAACTAGCCTGATTTTCAGTGTTTTGTTATTATTGAATCATTAGTGAAAATATGTTATAAAATAACATGCCCATGCAAGTTAAAATCTCTTTATCTTGATCAAAAAGTTTACAGCCACCTGAAAGACTTTAGTAGGGTTTTTAAAGGCTTTGGAACAGTTTGAAGTGACAAGCAAATCATACCGGCCTTATATTCAGGTCAGCACAAAACAGATCCGGCCAACCATATGGTAACAGCATTCAAAGAGAAGGTGGGAAATAGATTACTAGATTTAAAATCCTCATAGGCTGAAGGATATTTAATGTACACGGTTGAATGCTATCTTGTACAGGAAAATTCATGCTATTCTACAACTGAGTCAGTACCAGGCAGAATAGACTGAAGGGGACTCAAGGATTGATTATCACATGACCAAACCAGAAATATGACATACACAATACAACTGACTCAGTACCAGGCAGAATAGACTGAAGGGGACTCAAGGATTGATTATCACATGACCAAACCAGAAATATGACATACACAATTCAACTGACTCAGTACCAGGCAGAATAGACTGAAGGGGACTCAAGGATTGATTATCACATGACCAAACCAGAAATATGACATACACAATACAACTGACTCAGTACCAGGCAGAATAGACTGAAGGGGACTCAAGGATTGATCATCATATGATCAAACCAGAAATATGACATACACAATTCAACTGACTCAGTACCAGGCAGAATAGTCTGAAGGGGACTCAAGGATTGATTATCACATGACCAAACCAGAAATATGACATACACAATACAACTGACTCAGTACCAAGCAGAATAGTCTGAAGGGGACTCAATGATTGATCATCACATCACCAAGCCAGAAATATGACATACACAATACAACTGAGTCAGTACCAGGCAGAATAGACTGAAGGGGAGTCAAGGATTGATCATCACATCACCAAGCCAGAAATATGACATACACAATACAACTGAGTCAGTACCAGGCAGAATAGACTGAAGGGGAGTCAAGGATTGATCATCACATCACCAAGCCAGAAATATGACATACACAATACAACTGAGTCAGTACCAGGCAGAATAGACCGAAGGGGACTCAAGGATTGATTATCACATGACCCAACCAGAAATATGACATACAATACTACTGAGTCAGTTCAAGGCAGAATAGACTGAAGGGGACTCAAGGATTGATTATCACATGACCAAACCAGAAATATGACATACACAATACAGACATAAGGAAAGTCTGTTCTGTAGGTACTGTAATTCTTCAACCTTTTCGCATGTGTGCAAGGTGTTTATTCAAGCACATTCTGAAGGTACTATTCTGCATGCATTGACTGATAAAATTATACTTTTTGCGAAGCCCTGAAACTGGCCAATCCAACCAATACAGCTTTTTCTCCAAAATGAAATTAAAAATGGCTATAAATTGCACAGATAGTTGCTCTTTCCTATGTGAAAACAGTAAGGAATTAGGGTAAGTTCTAAAGCATTCAGTGCCATAAAAGAAAAAAATCAACCCATTTTCGATGATTAAGTTCTTTCCAATTATCTCACTGGAATCTACAAATAATTATCAATTCTAATATTTTTTAATTTTAGGTGTCACCATTTTAATTTTGTGTTTAACATGTACGGTGACTCCAAAAAATCCCAAAACACAAAAAGTATACAATCGTAAATCCATGTTTTTATTTTGTTCCATCTTGAAATTTTTAAGACCTGTTTTCAAGGCTTTCCAATCGTTTAAATATATCTCAAATATATGCTGGGAGAGCACACATTCAGTACAAACAAGCTGATTTTTAAAAAATTCAATTTAATCATAATTTGTACACCCCCCCATCCTTCAACATTGATAAAAGATTCATTCAGGCCTTAAAACAAAGTTTTAATTGGCATGGCATAAAGTTAGTTAAAAATTCTTCAGCATGGCATTATAAACCCCACTAAACCCAGCGTTACGATATACATGTACAATGTCATTAATGTGTCCTCTTGATCAAGAGGGGCCTCCGTGGCTCAGTTGGTTAGCGCGTTATCGCAGCGCAATGACCCAGGAGTCTCTCACCAATGCGGTCGCTGTGAGCCCAGCTCATGCTGGCTTCCTCTCTGGCCATACGTGGGAAGGTCTGCCAGCAACCTGCGGATGGTTGTGGGTTTCTCCCTGGCTCTGCCCCGTTTCCACCCACCATAATGCTGGTCACCGTCATATAAGTGAAATATTCTTGAGTACATAAAAACACCTATCAAATAAATAAATAAATAAATCTTGATTAAGATTCAAGGGCCCTGCATCCTTACCTTCTTCTAAGACAGCCAGCAGATCATCCAGGTTCTCACACTCCACCACAAACAGATTCTCCACATAAAACCCACGGTTTTTGCTCCACCGAACAGCCAGGTACTTTCTCTGATTAGTGTTCAACAGATCTATGACCTGCACATAAAAATTAACTAACAATAATGTATAATGTTTTTGAGGGTTCAATACAATTATAATTTAACGAATGATTATTGTGGACGAGGGATTAGCAAGTCAACACGGTGCAATGACTCAGGAGCCTCTCACCAATGTGGTCACTGTGAGTTGAAATACAGCTCATACCGGCTTCCTCTCCGGCCGTACGTGGGAAAGTCTGACAGCAATCTGCAGATCGGATGGTTGTGCGTTTTCCTGGGCTATGCCCAATTTCCTCCCACCATAATGATGGCCACTGTCGTATAAGTGAAATATTCTTGAATACAGCATAAAACACCAATCAAATAAATAAATCAATGACTACCTGTTTACACCTTCCTATTTACTTCAACCTTCATTTTTGCGTTATGAAATGCAAATCAAATAAATTAAGTTCTTATAAACTCAGTCATTAGATTATACTAAATTATTCAGGCCACAAAATCATGTATCAATGTAGCTTCTCTGTTGAACATGAATAAATGAGGCACCAGTAAATCATGCTAAACGTTCTATGGTATGGCATGATTTAGATTTCAATCAAAGTCTCAACAGCTCAATTAATAATCCAAGGATCACTTATTATTTACACCTCAAACAAATGAACCTGATAATGCCTGAGGTCCACTAAAAACCACATGACTAAATTGAAATCCCACATTTGAATATAAAGATTTGGGATGTAGTGATAGCAAAGCAATGGAAAAGTACCGTAGTTGTCTCCCCTTCATCATCTATCTTACAGCCCAATGATTGCTGACCAGAGAAATCATTCTGATTGGCTCTACTGACCTACATGTACACTGGGCTGTATTTTCTCATTTAAGGGGCTTAAATTATGAGATGCCATGTGACTTACTTGCTCATTGTATATTTCCAGATAGGAGGCTCTAATCAGTATATTCTCCGAGTGCTGTTTCAGTTCCTGCAGAAGGTATCTGAAGGACCGTTGTATTAAACCTTCCTCCTCAAGGCCTGGTCGACCGTTGTTCTGAAACTGAAAGTGAAAGTAACTTGAACAAAAATAATCTAATAATCTGGCATTCTGAAAATAACAAGTCTGTAATCTAGCTATTAAAAGTAACTGGTTTTATCTTTTATCATGTCTATGCCAGGATATTTTTTTTTACGCATCTACATTTACATATAGGTAGTCAATCTCACAGAAGCAAACTATCACTATCCAAGTTTAACATGGACCTAGTCCTGAAATCAATCCCTAATGACGACCATGATGATTTGAGCTGAAATCTGACTTGGTGTGCAGAAACTTTGAAGGATTCAATGTTTGATTATGCAATTAAAATAAGCCAAGCATAAGTTAAAACATTTTGATTAGGCAAGCAATATATTTGTTTGAGCCTTAGCTTACAAAAACGTTCTCAAACTCAGTTAAAATTAGTGAAAAATCTATTTGAGAACCTTATGGAGAAGGGACATAAATGAAGTGATTGTCTAAGAATCAAGATTTATTTATTTATGTATTTGATTGGTGTTTTATGCCATACTCAAGAATATTTCACTTATACAACGGCAGCCAGCATTATGGTGGAAGGAAACCTGGCAGAGCCTGGGACAAACCCACAACCATCTGCAGGTTGAGGCCAGACCTTCCCACTTACTGCTGGAGAGGAAGCCAGCATGAGCTGGACTTGAACTCACGGCGACCGCATTGGTGAGAGGCTCCTGGGTCATTATGCTGTGCTAGTGCACTAATCAACTGAACTATGGAAGCCCCCAAAGAATGGTCAAGAGGTGTGGGAGATACAATTGCATTAGTGACTACAAAAGCCACATAATGAGTAAACAATTTTGAACAATAACTACTGATTAAAGAATAACCTGGAGGAGCGTTCCATTGCGCCAACTCCCCTGAGACATGATTCCGATGAAATACAATCATGATCTTAAGACTTAATGATTTTAATTCACATACTAAGCAATTGCTTATCTAAAATATTTTACCTTCTTTATATGATTGTTGCTAAACACCATAATCAAGAATTCATTTAAACGCTGGCAGTCTGTTTCATGGGTGGAGGAAACCTGCGTTTCTGGGGAAAACCACCGGCCTTTGCCAAATTACTAACAAACTTTCCCACATATGACATACAGATGAACACAAAAAGTATTTGCTTTGACATCAAGCTGCGCAAATGGTAAATGACCACTTACTGTCACTGGTCATTTGGAGACGCCACGAACAGTGAGAGTGAGGGAACCTACATTTTGTACATAAATCTAACATATACATAGTAACACTATCTCACATGTCAACATGCAATGCAGGTGGGGAGGTCGAAAAAAAACTGAGCCAATGGAGACTCCTTATAATACCATATTAATTAACAAGTGCAGGGGAAATAAGTGGAAGAGCGAAGTACCATTATAATGCGGGGAATCACTGGCTCTTGGTGGATACACACAAAATGCATGAAAAGAAATCATTCAAATCAATCCCAAAATGAACAGCAATGCATAAACAATAACTCAAGCATACCAATATGAAAAGTGTGCATGCACAAACATGCGTGCAGTGATGCTATATATATTAAATTGCTCCTTTCCTCAATCATTTAACATAAGTTTAATGATCAAATTATCAAGGGTCCAAGGTGTCACATTATAAATACCACTGGTACAATGCATCTAATTACTTGTTTCTTTCTTTGGTTACTTGAGATTTAAAATCACTTTCAACTATTTGAGCCATTTCACACATAGATCGCCTTGCACGTACATGTAGCCAGTTCATGTCAATGCTGACATATTTGCAGTGCTGCCTCACTGAATTATCCTGCTGAAGACATCACAGATACATCATATTAATATCATAAACAAGTTTACTGAAACAGCCTGAGGACTATACATGTAATTAATCCCAGCTGACACCGCGGTCAAGCCAGAAAAGCACATGAACATGTTCTAAAACATGTATAAAACAGCAGTATGGAAACAATGGACAGGCACCTGTTCATGAACCTCACAAACCAGACTTTAACAGCGGCTGGAAACCAGAGAAAATTGGATCTGAACATTGATCTGCCACTTTGCCAGCGAGGACTTAATCATGGATATCACGAAGAAAACAATGATTTACGTAAGTCATTAATTCCTGACCTACAGGTATAGAGGACAAAGATAAACGGCTTTCTGACAATTTTTACAATACTGTTTTTACTCAGTATTAAGCCAATTTAGAACTTTGTGCAATGTTAAGCAAAGGAAGTATGTAACATAATACATGCAAACACAGATAGTACACAGCTAGTCACAGACTGCATATCAAGAGCATTAAACACCCAGAGCATGCCAACACAACGAATACAGCAGAGAAGATAACAAATGCATGTAATATAACAGACTGACGACATGGACATGTTATGATTACCACGGTGGTGCTCAAGTTACAGAGAACACAACAGATGCATATACTAGAATACGTTCTTACCAAAACCTAATGCACACGTATGTATGATCAGCCCAAAAGAAAACAAACATTTTTAATTATATGCAAACCTTTAAAGCCACTCCAAGATTAGAAACAAAGCTTTGTCAGTTTTGTTAATATCACATATACATTTACATGTAATTAACCCTATATCAAAATAATATTTCCAAGTTTCATATTCTTTGCTTGAAACAAGCCACTCCAACTTTAATATATTCAAACAAAATCTTTCATTAAGGTGAACTGCAAAGGTTTTTGATCTGAAAATGAAAGTTATCAGCGCTAAATTACACATGGTGATGACTGCTTACAAATTTCCACTATTTTACATACACGATTCAAATTTACAGCTTAATGGTCAACGGTGTCAGAAAGTATATCATGTTTTTAAACACTGATGGTGGGGTGTCGGACCACCAATGACATCACAACGCTTCAAAATTATATACAGATAAGTGATGGACATTTTTTCTACCACGTTACACTGCACAATTACAGAGATTATTTATATTAAAATTAAATCATGAATTATTTTCAGCAAGAAAACCGCCACAGTAACACAAACAAAAAGGCAATTGATTTACTGCTGACAACAACTTTTGAGAAACTTGAAACTGTTGCAGTTCACCTTAAACATGTTGAAAACAGGATCTTTGTTATGGTAAAAACCACTGACAAGTACATGCAAATAATTAATAAGTTTCTTGATTTTTAATGTGCATTTATGTTCACAAACACATGTAGACACCAAATAAGGTAAATAATTTAAGCTTGAATTACTTTGGAGAATAGTTAAGAGCTCGGCTACTGTGCATAGATGATACATGTTAAATATCTGACACTATACGCAGAGTAAATTCTACCAAACATCACTAATAAGCAATACTGAATTTCCTTTGGATCTATGACACAAATGTACTCTACCCAATCTATTGTCTTCTCAAAATGCACTGAAAGATAAACATCTAAAATATATGAATGATGAAACCATGTAACTGTTATCCAGACAAAGCTAGTGTAAAGTTATAAGCCTTTCTTAAACCTGGTAACAATACTTTAAAAAACTTGTGTCTCTCGTGAGATTTTCGTGGAACTCAGATACTGCTTACTGTGTTACTATATGATTTAATACTTGTAATAGTTCCTGTATATTAATCAGTGTTAGTGTTACTGCCAGGTGAGTCCCAGCCACTCATGTTAAAAATAGAGAATCAGCTGTTCTACCTCCCTTCCACTGCAGAATCTCCAACTGGCTACGTAAAACAGGGTCAGATAACACCAGCATTCAAAGGGAGTTTCCCTGAATTTTGTTAGTAAACTTTTTGTAAAAAAAAAATCGCAGTGCCTATGGGCTTGGTTTATGTTACTTGATTCTCAGTCCCTTCTGACTTGATTCGTAAATTTTTCATTTTATCTCTGTTTGTCCTGATGTTACCTACCCTTGTTCTACATGGGGTGGGATGTGGTGGGATGGGATGGGGTGTGATGGCGATAGAATTGTAACAGGTACGAATATGACCTGGCTAATCTCACCTGCTGGGGTGGGCCTGTCATTGTATGAGTTTTCCCAGAACCTGTCTGCCCAAAGGCAAACGCTGTACAAGAATATCTGCAATCACATGTAAACACAGCAAACACGACACCCATGTACTACCATGGCCATGCCCATACAAACATGTGACAAGACCTTTCCAAAATTGTTCACAGTTATAATATCCAGTGTTGGACTGATACATGTTCATGCATGTACCCTGAATGTCACATCAGTTTCTTTTTATTAACACACTTCGTCACACACAATTTCGTCAGAGGACAAATTATCAATCCAGTTAACACATGTATGCTTAAAGTTAATTCACAGCTCTTGATGATCTGGTGACATGTTTACTGTATTTGAATACAAGAATCTCAAGCTTCAAACTCATGCACATGTATATGTAGACCTAAGTTTGACAACCATTATGTTTTCTCCTGACGACAATTATTCACTAATTGGAAATACAGAAGAACTAAAACAGGGCAGCTTTAATAAAAAAAAAACCTGTCTCTGTCTGTTTTATAAAGCTTTGTTGGTTTGTCATTTAATTACCCTTAATGTGGGGCACACAAAAATCACAATACAATACAGATTGAATTATTAATAAGTAATACTTACCCATTAACAGCCATGTCTATCAGTCTCTTGATCCCCGAATGATAAAACACATCTTCCTGTGAGGCTTCAGGTTCAAACACCACATTGAAACCAAACTGTCTCTTGGATCCATTACTCTCCACCTGTACAAAGGCAAACACCACATTGAAACCAAACTGCCTCTTGGATCCATTACTCTCTACCTGTACAAAGACAAACACCACATTGAAACAAAACTGCCTCTTGGATCACTTACTCTCCACATGTACAAAGGCAAATGCCTTAATGAAACCAAACTGCCTCTTGGATCCATTACTCTCCACATGTACAAAGGCAAACACCACATTCAAACCAAACTGCCTCTCGGATCCATAACTCTCCACCTGTACAAAGGCAATCACCACATTCAAACCAAACTGTCTCTTGGATCCATAACTCTCCACCTGTACAAACACCAGACTGAAACCAAACTGTTTCTTGGATCCATTACTCTCCACCTGTACAAACACCACACTGAAACTAAAATGTCTCTTGGATCCATTACTCTCCACCTGTACAAAGGCAATCACCACATTCAAACCAAACTGTCTCTTGGATCCATTACTCTCCACCTGTACAAACACCACACTGAAACCAAACTGTCTCTTGGATCCATTACTCTCCACCTGTGCAATGGCAAACACCACACTGAAACCAAACTGTCTCTTGGATCCATTACTCTCCGCCTGTACAAAGGCAAACATCACACTGAAACCAGACTGCATTTTGGATCCATCACTCTCCACATGTACAAAGGCAAACACCTCAATGAAACCAAACTGCCTCTTGGATCCATTACTCTCCACCCGTACAAGGCAATCACCACATTCAAACCAAACTGTCTCCTGGATTCATTACTTTCCACCTGTACAAAGGCAAACACCACACTGAAACCAAACTGCCTCTTGGATCCATTACTCTCCACCTGTACAAGGCAATCATCACATTCAAACCAAACTGTCTCTTGGATTCATTACTCTCCACCTGTACAAAGGCAAACACCACACTGAAACCAAACTGTCTCTTGGATCCATTACTCTCCACCTGTGCAAAGGCAAACACCACACTGAAACCAAACTGTCTCTTGGATCCATTACTCTCCACCTATACAAAGGCAAACACCACATTGAAACCAAAATGTCTCTTGGATTCATTACTTTCCATCTATACAAAGACAAGCACCA
Organism: Liolophura sinensis; assembly: GCF_032854445.1. NCBI lineage: Eukaryota > Metazoa > Mollusca > Polyplacophora > Chitonida > Chitonidae > Liolophura > Liolophura sinensis. The sequence goes on along the minus strand of NC_088304.1, from coordinate 7,980,507 downwards.
AACTGACCGGCTCTGATGGCTCATTTGGTAGGGCATCTGCTTTGGGGGTGGTAGATCCAGGGTCAATCCTGCGTCGGGTCACACTTAAGACCTTAAAAGAGGAAGTTGTAGCTTCTTCACTTGGAGCTCAGCATTAAAGGGAACAACGACGGGTTAACCCATATCAGTATAATGGCTTGTGTGAGGTGGCTTACTTGCCTTTGGTAAGTCATCTGAGTGAAGCAGCATTAGATAAAAGAATGATGGAAATCTGTCCTGCAACAAGGGGGCACATTACTTACACTCTATGTACTCTTTTGTCATCGTATGACAGAAAAATTGTTATGTACGCTGTTAAACGCCAAGCACTCCCTCACTCACTTGAAACCAAACTGTCTTCTGGATCCATTACTCTCCACATGTACAAAGACAGAGGCCACATTGAAACCAAACTGTCTCTTGGATCCATTATTCTCCACCTATACAAAAACACCATGCTGAAACCAAACTGTCTCTTGGATCCATTACTCTTCACCTATACAAAGACAAGCACCACACTGAAACCAAACTATCTCTTGGATTCATTACTCTCCACCTACACGAAGACAAACATAACACTGAAACCAAACTGTCTCTTGGAACCATTCCTCTATTGTCCATGGTTTCCATGCTCAGGCTGTATTATTGTCCAGGTTTGCGTGCTCAAGCTGGATAATTGTCCAAGGCTTTCATGCTCAGAGTGCCCTATTGTCCAGAGTTTCCATGCTCAAACTGGTTTATTGTCTAAGGTTTCCATGCTCAGGCTGGATTATTGTCCAGGTTATTCATACTCAGACTGGACAACTGTTCAGGGTTTCCATCCTCATGCTGGACTATCGTCCAGGGTTTACATGTACATGTGCAGGCTGGGAATTTTGCCCAGGGTTTCCATGCTCAGACCAGACTATTGTTCAGGGTTTCTATCCTCAGACTGAACTATTGCACTGGGTTTGGACTATTGTCCAGGGTTTTTATCCTCGGACTGAACTATTGCACCGGGTTTCATCAGGCTGAACACTTGTCCAGGGCTTCAATCTTCAGACTGGACTACTGTCAAGGGTTTTCTTGCTACGCCACAAATTTGTCAAAAATAATTGAAACAGTTTGAAACTGTCATGGTTAATCCACAAACCAAGTTTCAATTCAATATGATGGACCACTTCCGAAAAAATCCGAAAACAGGGCATAAATGGGTAAAATTTTGAGAAAAATGAATGACATGGACAGAAACTCAAAAGTGCTTTATAAGTCGTCATATTGAAGCCATCTATCGTACCAAAGCTTCAATTAGACCATTTCTGAAGAAAGTCCAGAAAGCCAAGAAAATGTACTAATTAATTTACAATTCAACATGAACACCTTTTTCAAAAAACCTCCAGAAAACTGTTTCATCAGGACAGAAGGATGCGGAGTAAATTGCCTACAGTTCCTCCAGTAGCCAATGGGCATACAATACTTGATACTGTCATGAGAAGGGATGGTAGGATACATCGATGTCCAATTACAGAAGAAAATCCTTTACCCACAAGGATGGAATATAAACCCTCTCCAAACAGTAACTTGTTATGGGTAGGCCGTTTACCCCAATTCCTAAAACCTTGCTACCATAATAATTATGTAACTGGAAAATTCTGAGTTGAGTACGGGATCACCTTTTCATAAGTTATCCTGTGGCATAAGTAATGTTCCAACATACACTGAGTAAACAAGAATTTTTGAGTCACTCAGACTAGCTGTTTCGCCAAGAAAAGCCCAAAAGTGTAATTGGTGAATGGAAATTCCTAAGTTAAGCCTTAACCAACAATCAAACAACAAAAAAGTACACATAACCATGAAATCCAGTGAGATGTCATAAAAAAACTTTACATCATCATGATCTAATGTGTCAAAAAATCAGGGAAGCTTGCATAATAAATCAGGGAAAACTTGAAACCCAAGACTTACCATTAAAGTGAGACTACAAATTATTCCCGGTCTATCAGGACTGTTAGAGGCTGACTAAATAATCCCCCGAGAAACCTCCGACCCAACAGTGAGACTAACCCATGATCTGAATTACCTCAGGGTCTATTTTTTCTCACCCCTGATTGATGAATAATTGGTCAGGTAGACCATGCAGGCAAAATGTCCACATTCCACCCAGGAATCGCAGCTGTCTCTGACACAACCACCTGAACCTGCTATAATCCTGTCTCCACAGTGTTCCTTTGAAATACAAACTAATTCAGCTCTTCTGTCGCTTGACGTATGTACGTGAGAAAAAGGTTCAATACATGTACATGCATTATCTGTTGTGGAATTTCCAATTCTAACAGATGCAATATGGAAAGGCCAGTTGGTACGTGTAGTAATGATCAAGACTCACCGCGACAGCACCTTGTCCAGGGAAAGTACACATGATCACATCTCTCCTGGCTATTTCTTGACTGCTGAGAGGACGGACTCTAAAATCAGTGCAAAAAATGAAGGTAGATATACTACTGTACGTGTCTATGAAACGCAGAAAAACAATGAGGACAACGAAACACAAGATAAAGAGCAAGCATTTGACTATTAATTTGGATACATGTGGTCCCTGGTGTAAAGTTAGGGATATAATAGGCTGACGGGACACCTCTATATTAAACCTGGCTCACTATTTGAATTATTTGTTTGATGTTTTACTTTGTACTCAAGAATATTTCACTTACATGCAGATGGCCAGTATCATGGTGGGGGGAAATCTGGCAGTGCCCAAGGGGAACCCAGACCTTCCCACATTTGAATGATTGTAGAGGACGCTGGACTTAAACTCACAGCAATTGTATTGGTGAAAGGGTGATTGCAACACACCGGCAAAGCTAACCACTCGGCCACGAAGGTCCCTTATTATAATTGGTTAAATCTTATTCATACTTTGAATAATATCATCTGAACACCCATGCTCATGATGTTAGCCCAATGGGTTGAAACCAACTAATGAAGCAACCAGAAACAGAGGACATATTTTATTTTCAAAGTACCATGCACTGGTACATTTTAGAATACCAAAAGAATGTGATCTTATGACAAATTAGCAGAATGTCATGAATGTACATGTACAGTGTACTTTGTTTTTGGTTTAATGAACTTATTATTCAAATGTTTTGTTGTTGTTTTTTTTTTTTTTTTTCAGTCAAGAAATTCCTCTTCCTCGGCCACTTCCTGATGATTTTTATGAGTATGGGCAGGTTCCACAATGCTTGTGATGAACAAAACAACAAAAAACATGCATCCACTGTGTCTTCAAGCTTCTGGTTGCTTTTGTTCTATACTCATATTTCACTACCGTGAATTTTATTCTGTACATACCCTTTGTGTTCCTTTTGAACTCTGAATTGTAAGCCGTGTTAATGTTTCACACCGGTGACTATCTGAATGTAACTCAGTTCCATGCTTTTGTGTGCTTTTCACATTTTTGTAACTTGCTACCTGTATGTACCATGTCACATTATTGCCATTTTGCGGTTTGCCACTACACCCGACTATCTGATGATGGATCATGTACAAAGTGTTTTTTTGTCATTTTGTTCATCACTAGCATGGCCATAAAAATTAAAAACACAAATGTAGTCATGATAATGCCCCTTGAGAGTTGAATAATACAGAAATGGAGAATTCATATACAGTATGCAGGGATTAAATCGTAGGTTGAGTATCTTTGAGATGCTCTATTCTGACAAAATTAACACTGAACAGATAGAGAGAATAGCAGAAAATTTGAAATAAGACTTCAAATTCTGACTCAATCTCTACATCTGGTAAAGCACAAACTGCAACTGTTGATTGATTATACTCATGTCATTTTCATTTCTCTTTTTTCAATTGAGATGCCTGGTTTGGACATATTTACCCTTGTTTTGCTGCTGCTGACAAATATAGTCTGGTATGTACAAACTGTAAAGCCCTTACAATGATACTTTTGATGCCAACACATTAGTTTTTCTGATAAGAAGTTAATTAAACTTTTCCATAAAACTGTTAGGTGACACTATATGAGGTGGACCAATTAGTCAGAATCAGGCAAAATTTACCCCTTGAAAAATGCCAAATTTTTAAATTGATGAAATGATACAGTATATGCAGCCTTATATTACAGTATATAAACAGACCCATAAAAGCCAGCTGTTGTTGCATGACGGGCCAAGTAGTAAGCTATGGCAGTGATATGTATACACATAGGATCAAATATGTATATGTTTAACATGTGAATGCTCTAACGTGATAACTGGATGATATTAATTAAGATAAACATGACGGCATACATTGACGAGCACGTCGTTTTAGCTGTACATTTACTACTTGTAAAGCATTGTCACCAACGTCATAATTTATTTATTTCATCGGTGTTTTATGCTGTATTCAAGAATATTTCACTTATACGACAGCGGCCAGCATTATGGTGTGAGAGATCCAAGGAGAGCCCGGGGGAAACCCACGACCATCCCCAGGTTGATGCCAGACCTTCCCACATACAGCCGGAGAGGAAGCCAGCATGAGCTGGACTTGAACTCACAGCGACTGCATTGGTGAGAGCCGTCTTGGTCATTATGCTGCGCTAGCGCGCTAACCAACTGAGTGTGTTACAAAAAGCTGTCATTCTTGCAGCATAGCAGCATTTGTATAGCAGTACTGAAGAACATTTGTGTGAATTGGAAGATGATGGATGGTTGGGGAGTCAAGAGGGGAACAGGGTCTACAAATATTTGTACATGTCATGTACTTTATAAGCATATTATATGCAATTTGTAACCTGAGGATGGTCACAGCTTTCCACCACCAAGCCTCTGCCACCATCATGCTGGACACGGATATATATGAAATATATTCTTCAGCATGCCACAAAACACCATGTAATCAAATAAACAAGCAAACAAATTCAATTTGTAAATGAATGCTAATGAAGACAATATATTACCTGGACAGGAAGAAATCCTGGATCAAATGTACATGTATGTATATTAAATATATTCTCACAGCATATGTGTGTAAAATGGAAGCTACATGCAGGCTTTGTCCTGTAAATTACTTTTCCACTCTTTACAAAATCGAAACGGCGACAGAGCTAGCTCGCATCAAAATCCCATCCTCAAGCAAATGTATGCACATGAGACTAAGTTAATTGTCAGTCTATCTGCACTGGAAACAACGTGTCAACAAATCAGCAGACAGGGAATTTACTTCCAACACACTGTCTGATCGGGATCAGTCGAATTAATGGCATTACGGGGTAAAAGTCAATAGAAGGGTGTTTGCACAAGTAACTACATGTACACTGTCAGCAAACATTGAGGTAACATTTGATGAGATAACAACAGTATATGCTCCACTCAGTTTTACCCTTCTCTCTGCTCAAATGTAGCAGCATATCAGTCACAAAATGTTTAATATTAATGTACTTAATATTCATAAGAGTTTAAATTTACACACATGTACATCAGGGGTCAAAATGTTTGGTCATTCACTTGTTTTAGTCCATCTATTTATCTGGTTCATGTTTCATGCCGAACTCAAGAATATTTCCCTTATACGATGACGGCCAGAATTATGGTGGGTGGAAACCAGACAGAGCCCTGGGGGAAACCCACGACCATCTGCAGGTTGCTGGCAGACCTTCCCACGTACGACAGGAGAGGAAGCCAGTTCCACTCTTGTTTTAAGAGCTCAAAATAAAAATGACTATCTCGAATTTATCTCAAAGATGACTTTTTACCATGCAAATATTCATAATAAATTTTTATTTTGGATTCCTAAATGATTGTTGTATTTTATCCACTTCCATGTTGTTGTACACTGATACAAATGGGATCTAATTTATTTGACAACTTTGAAACACATTGGATGACCTCAATTTTAGTCAAGGGCACCATTCTGAAGAGCTTAAGGGTTGGAATCAAAAGTATCATTGTAACGCCTTTATGTGCATAAAAATCTGCATGTAACAATTTGTTTATCATCGGCACATCAATCTGTTTTATAATATAGTATATAGTGGACGAGTCAATCAGAATAAAGCAAAATTTTCCCTTTGGAAAAAGATAAACTTTGAATGAAATAAATATATAGTATTTTTTTTACTTGATTGGTATTAAGCACTGCATAGGAAACAATTTGCATATATACAATTGTATATGCCCAATGGAGGTCAGGTTTTAGGGTGGAGTGGCTGCAGGGCAAACCATGCACTGCCCCTCATCAGGAACTGGATAATTCATCCTCATTACAAAGCCACACTGTGGATGCCAGTCACCAGAACTGGATCTGAGCATGCTATATACCTGAACTTGGCAAGCTACGGTAAGACCAATTAATACTTTATGAATGAGTCTGCCTGCTCGGTGCTGCAGTGGATCTTAACTCAGTCAGAGCAGGGCAAGTTAAATATATGTGATCAAGCACGCTGTCCCAGATGGTTGCCCTTATGGGAAAGAAAATTTCCCACAGCATTTTATTTCAATGCCCATTCATCACTAGGTAGTACCATACCATTTGAACGAGAAAGCTTTCTCTGGAAGTACGTCACATGTTTTTTTTTGTTGCTGAAAGTCACTTGCCATCATAAAAGTTATCTTAAAAAGTTAAGTTTCAGCACACGTATTCATAATGCCTGGCCATTCATTCATACGACACATTCCATGAACACGCTAATCCATATACTCTGACTGACAGGCATTCCTCTTCTTGAGCACACATTGAGCCAAATTCCCGTCTTGTGATCACATGGTACAGCCAAGTACAAGTGTATCAGATTCGAGCCATAACAAATTTCACAAAGAGGTCATAAATTTAAACCATCCATTCTGACAGTTATTGGCCACTTACTGACACATGTATTTCTAGTGGGTTGTGACATATTAAAACAAAGCAAGCCTATGAATGTTGAAAGGCTTATAGGAGCGGGCCTGTACATGTTGTATGCATACACATACATCTATATAAGCACATACACTGTGTATACTTAAAGGAAAAGACCTCTAAAAATCGAAGCAGACATCATGGAGTAAAAACCACTTAAAACTAGGCACAAAGATACTTTCATTTATTTTTTTTAGATATTTGTGAAAAGAGCTAAAGTCACTCAAACACCTGACTTCTAAGGTGGGCTTTAAGGACCATACTATTAGAGGTTAAGAACTCTGACATCACAGGGAGTTTATCCAACTCTAATCACCACACTGAATGTTGGAATAACTCTTTTTACCCATGAGTGAAAGATTACTGAAATAATGTTCCCAAAAATTCTTTCCTTTTTTAAATAAACAAATAGTTTTCAAATATTTGAATGCCTTTCAACACTCTCCAAAACAATGTGAAAAAATAAACGCATAGTTTTCGGTTGTCTTTATGATGAACTTTACTTCATATTTTAGCTTTCTTTTCCTTCAAAGAGAGTACTTAGGGAAATGCATAAACCATCATCATCCCACAACTATATACAGGGTGGGGCAAAAGTCTGGACTCATAGGCAATTTACTATAGAATTTGTTTTCATTTATTTTTAAGATAATTTTGATCATTTAATTTAAACATCATGTATAATTTTATTTATTTTCTTTCAGATTGTTACCCATGGCAGAGAAGCTAACAATTCCAGAAAGAGTAGAACTTATGCTTTTGTAGCAGTGGTTTATGCTAACAAACCAAGAACATTACAAGCACTAAAAGATACAATCACACAAGAAATTGAAAACATAACAGGGAATGACTCTATATGCCTCAAAATGTGCAAAGATCATGTGTCTCCCGAGTAAGAAAGTGTTTGGAGGAAGGTAGAAGTCAGTTCAAACAATTATTGTAAACTGTAAACTATATAGTAAATTGCCTATGGGGTCTAGACTTTTGCTCCACCCTGTGTATTTATATATATACCCGTATTCGCCAATGCCATACATGTACAGCTAAATTCATGTTCATTCAATGCACGTAAACAGAGGCATACTGATATCTTTCTCCTGCGCGGAACAATGACCCAGGAGCATCTGACCAATTAGGTTGTTGTGAGTTCATGCTGGTTGCCTCCCCTGGTAGTACATACGTGGGAAAGCCAGCAGCCTGCGGATGGTTGTGCGTTTCCTTCCCTCTACTCGGTTTCCTCCCACCATAATTCTGGCCGCTATCGTACACGCGTAAGGGAAATATCCCTGAATACGGCATAAAAGACCCATCAACGAAATAAAGAAATAAAGAGCATTTGTCATCGAACTGTATAAGCGAAATATTCCTGAGTAAGGCATAAAACACCCGCAAATCAAATAAATAAATAACCCGAACATTAAGAGGAAGTTACAAACAATTAAAGTGAATCAAAGGAAATCCTGACAGTAAAATCAAAACTAAGGCATGCATGTATATGATTCTTTCATGTCTTCATTTAGTCAGAGTTTACTTTAGCAGTGTCTACTGCACTTTTTCTCAGTGTTCAATTAGTCGATGCTAGTACACAAAGCTCCTTGATTCTCAGCCCAAGGAACATGTACCATGAAAAAAAGTGTATCCCCTTGTTTCATTTACTTGTTCTGACAACGACTACTGACAAAAGAATGTTTCTAATTATTACTGCGTTGAAGGTTTACAGATGGTCTGATAAGAGCCAATTACATGTATATAAATGTATCAAAAACAGAGATTCACTTTCATTGGATGCCTTTGATTGAACAAATGATGATAGATTAACACTACATCGACAATATTGCAGTCATATCAGTGTGAGGCCATCAGTGACTGCCCTTTGGGAAGCTAGATTAGGCCCTTTTCATTTCTAGGAGTACAGTTCTTCTAAAAAGTTCAATTTCCATGGATCTTTCATGTGCACAACATAATTTCTTCACTTCTTCATTAATTAATTCATTTGATTGGGGGCTAATTACATGTACATGCATTAATTATTCAAGAATGCTTCACCCATTCAGGATTACAGATAAAGGGCACAAAGGGAAATTATTGTACTAAAATTCATTACACAAATGGCAAAGAATATTTGAGAAACAAACATTTTACACACTGTATTTCATCCTGCAGGATAACTCTGTGCATATCTATACATGGACATGTACAATTTGTACACACGTACACATAGCCATGCAATGACTGTATCATATCCCACTTTAATGGTGCCTTCATCTGTTCCTTCTATCATACTGGTGGTCGTTCTGTTTTCTTTCTCACTGTCACACTAATGTATTACATACTTGTCCTAACTACTACTCTGTTTTTTTTTTTGAGGGGGGGGGGAGGGGTTAACCTTAATTTATAAATTACTTTATGGATAAGTTTGAACTGTGAGTGAATGGATGTGGGAGTGAGAGGCCCTCAGTTAAGATCAACAGTGTGCTGACGGAGGTTATCAACCATCTGTAAATAAAGTTTATCAATCAATCAATCACTCTTGAAAATAACATGTGTACTATGCCTGTGAAACGGGAGTAGCTTTCCAGTGCTTATACCAGCAGTAGCTAGAGGGAATTTCCCTTTAGCTCAGTTGGTAGAGTACTGGACCCAAGTTCAAATCCTGGTGTGACCCAGTTGATGAAATCCTTCAACCATTCCACATGATGTTGGTTTAATGACTTTGGGGAATGCCATATATCTCTTGCTTCTTTCCCTTTACAATTATGTGTTATCCTACTGATATTTCCATGTATGAGGGGGCCTCCGTGGCTCAGTCGGTTAGCGCGCTAGCGCAGCGTAGTGACCCAGAAGCCTCTCACCAATGCGGTCGCTGTGAGTTCAAGACCAGCTCATGCTGGCTTCCTCTCCGGCCGTACGTGGGAAGGTCTGCCAGCAACCTGCGGATGGTCGTGGGTTTCCGCCGGGCTCTGCCTGGTTTCCACCCACCATAATGCTGGCCGCCGTCGTATAAGTGAAATATTCTTGAGTACGGCGTAAAGCACCAATCAAAAAAAAAAAAAAATCCATGTATGAAATTTTTGAATGTGAAACAGTACACCGAAAGTGCTTTGCAAATGTTCATTTTCAAATTACTGAAGGTTTCTATGATTATTATGACTTACAATAAATGATTTATTCTAATAAATCTGATATATACTTGTACAAGACATACCTGAGAACAACGTTAAGATGGTCATCATCATCGGTTTCATTGGTTACTGTGGATGAGAGGGTTGTCAAGCTCCTGCAAATCAACACAAATTAGTCATTATACTGAATAAAACTTTGCACTCATTATCACAATCAGCCATTTATGAAAACCATATATCCAGCTCTGAATATTTCTGTCATGTTTCTTCTATGAGAAAAAAATTTCTTTAAATAAGTACACAAAATATATTCGAAACACTGAATACTACAATACTGTCATTTACTTGCCAACAGCCACTGGTTTTATACCCTGCAGAAAATTCTCCACAGAGCTTACTCCACCCATGAACCTGAGAGCCATGGTGTCATATAAGAGATATGATATTCTGTAAAAATTGTGTTTGAGTATGTGTTGTGAAATAGAGTATAGTGTCATGGAAGTACTGGAATACATGTAAATCCCAAGTTCATCTGACCAGCAAAGTTTGTCGTTCCTTATGCATCGATACATATGCGACAAGGGAAACATTTATGAGTATGCCATTATCAAAACACTCATCATGCAATCAATCAATCAAGCCTTTGTAATTAAGACAACAATTTTAATTCTACTTAATCAACAACAATTGCTACATCAGAATAATCATAACTATGACAATCAGCTACATGCCACTATAACATCCTGGGCACATGCATGTATGTCCATCTACCAGTCAGCTTGTGGTCAAACTTTTGATTTTTTTTTTTTTTGTGGTCAAAAATCGTATCAATATTTCACACAGATATCCAATCTCTTAACATCTCTTAAGCATGAGCTGGACTTGACCTCACTATATCAAAAATATGACATGATAAATTGATTGTTATTACACTGTTACAGTAAGTTATTACTGACAGTCAGCTCAATGTGCATGTAACAATTGCTGTCCATAAAAAGAGGTTGATCCTATGTCATGGAAAATGCAGTGGTCAATTAATTTACAAATTATGTTTATTCAAAGCAAATGCCACAGAGCACACGTTAGCAAACAAGCAGAATACTGTCAAATCATCATATATCACACGGCCACCCATTAATTTATCTTTGGCCAGCAATCCCCTAAGTGCTAATATTTGACCAGGCTATCCACCATTACCAACCCAGTCTGACTTGTGACTGTACTATACATAACTTCTGTGCTGGAGTGCTTTTCCTTAATGGTGTATGGGCATCAGTAATTATGATCAAAACGCCATTGCATTTGTTGATCACAGTTAATGTTTAACACATCTACCTGTTTATACAGGCCACGTCAGTTTACAAATCCATGCATGTGCCTGTATTAGCCATTCTATTTACATGCAGGTTGCGTGCTCTCCCATGCAGTACACGTCACACCTTTTGCCACGGCAACACACATACCCTATTCTAGCATTAATTCTGCTATATGATCTACACATAAAATGTAACAACATATACATCTTCACAGGCCTGGCCATGAGATTTAGAACAGGTGTCAAAGATTGCAAGGGTTATAACATGTACAACATGGCCCCTTATTTGGTTGAGTGGCCTCCATGACCGAGGTGGTTGAGTGTGGATGGACCTGAGTTTCCCTCCCACCATAGTGCTACAACTCCAATATTCTTGAGCACGATGTAAAACACCAATCAGATAAATAAATAAACATACTTAGCTTCTTGTAACTCCCTTGTATATTTTTGGGTCCAATAACTTAACATGTATGACAAGTTATTGACAGGTTTTAGGAAGGAACAAAAAAAGAAATTTTGTCTTATACAAGATAAACACCAGCAGTAAATATTTTAAGACAAATTTCAAACCAACAGTATATGTTTCGCTATTTTTCATTAAACTAAAGTATGTTCCAGGTCAAGTGTACTAAAAATATATATTATAAATACATAAACAGGGGTTTGAAGAATGTCTTAACTAAGTCATTTCAGCCACAAATTTAGCAAATTTCATACACTTTATAAGAAGTTTATGGTAACCAAATGAAATGGTGCCAGTCCAAAATAACTGCAAAAGTAAGTCCAAATTAGGATTAACAAGTCAATATTGCTGCCTTTAAGAAATATTGCAATTTGTTCATGGTAGATAATTATACAGAAGTTATTGTGTATACACTTATACTCAACAGTGATGGAATTCTTCTGTTTTTTTTGTTGTTGCCACTGTGATGTATTATGGTTGCTATTTTCTTTTTACAAAACACCTTTCATTCAAAGGGATGCCTAAAATAATATGGCATGTTCTACTAGTATTTTACAAGAGAAGAGAAACTTTTAAAGAAATTAATATGAAATGTTATGATTTAAATTATATGGCCATGCATCAGTGACTGGACATGTGTCTACCATCAGTGTTCTCTACATTGTCTAGCAACTACTGTTCTCCTTTACTCAAAGACCTTTTCCAAATACTCAACAGGGCAAACTTCAAATGGCAATCAAATGGAATTTTACTTTCTGGCATGGTTAGCTTGTTTTGCAGCTTGAAAGTGATTTATTCTCTAATATTCTACTTATAACAGTTTACTCCGCCTAAAATCATTTCAATGCACTTTTGGTCCATTATCTGATTTTTTCAAAACAAAAAAAGGTGTAAGAGAAAGACTGGTCACCCCATCCAACTCATGAACATGAAGTAAGTGAGTGAGTGAGTGCTAGGGGTTTAACGTTGTACTTAACAAGTTTTCAGTCATATGACAACAAAGGAATCCTTAGAATGCCAGGGCCGCCAGGGCCGCCAGGGCCGCCAGGGCCGCCAGGGCCATTATACTGAAATGGGTCAACCAGTAGTTGCACCTGAACATGGAATATGTATATATACATATATATATCACTACATGTACACAGGTGCACACATTGGAGGAAAGGACCAACAAACTGCAGGAGGCCATCACTTGAAAACTCAGACATTATATAACCTAATATATGTACATGTATGTAAGGTGGACGTGATCGCCATGGCCTGGACAGCTGACCACAATATGTTCTGTTCAAGGGATTTAAAAAACATAAACAGGTTTATTAAAAACTTATTATTATTTCTCATCACAGAACCTTGGTATTATTAAACAGAAATATTTTAAACATTGATGCGGAGGTATCATTATTATGATTATAATTATTTTTGAATTTATTAATTCAAAAATCTATACCTATGTCATAAAATATGTATCAAGTATCAGCAGTGCTGCTCTGTCCTGCAAAAAAATATTTGCTTTTAAAGTTTAGGCAATGGAGATGACATTATAAAGAGGCAAAACACAAATAAAGAATGGAAAAAAAAAACATGATTATAATGAGTAAAACCACTATCAAATACTAACATTAGCTTACCCAAAAGTTATCTTTCCCGAAAAAGTCGACTTGGCTGAGTCAGCGTCAATTTTGTCTGGCATGTCTGAGTGTGGGGATGACACATCTTCATTCCTCTTGCCGTCCTTTGCTTTCACATCAATATTGTGACCAGAGGTTCTTTTCAGCTGACTAACACTGGTGTTTACGGACGATTCTGACATCTTCGTCCAATAAAAATAAATATGGTTAAATAATATCCGCTTGTGGAAATGGTTTGCCAAATGCTGGACACTTCCGCTTACCACACCCTTTCTTTAAATTCCGCTTCTCTTGACCGTTCAGATTCTGAAAATCTTCACTCTAAAAGACCCCCTGTATCTTGCAAGAGTCGTGAATCAAAACCGCACAAGATCCGATCAAAGCAAAAGGGTTGTCATGAACAACAGCCCTGGTGTACGTTGTTGTTGACGAGATCGTCTGCAAGCCGAAAATGTGTTATATACCAAAAAAAAATAATTAATACCAGGCCAAAACTGTTCCGACGCTCACGGCTCCGTTTATGCCGATGGAATTTTCGAGGTCAGACAGACAAACCTAGTCAAACACCACGGCCTTAAAAGGCCTTTGTCAGCAAACAAAAGTCTCTTCAATACGGGATTAAGTGAAGAAAGAAAACTGCCACCAGCTTTGTGAAAAGACTTCCCATACAAGACATCGATATGAACTCATTTCCACTTCATTATTATTCGCGATTGTCCCTAAAGCCATCTACAAGAAAGACGCATGTTTAGCCCAGTTAATGAAGAACCATGACCAGGGCTATTGACATCCAGAAGAGGCCAATACTCTCCTTTGTGAACTATGTGTTTTTCCAACATTGACTTTTCCGCCACACTCCATCAAATTTCGTCTGCTACGGCCATAAAGGACTCACCAGGTCACGCAGGTTGGCCTCTAAAAGGACGAACCTTGTCACGCTACGCTGCTCCCACCCTGGGACCTCTGACTGTTACATGTAATTACGTTAAACAAAAGTTTCAAATTTCGCTCCAAGGTTAAAAATATATCACATTTTTAAGGCCAGGCATATGGATCCATGGTGGTAATCTGTAAACGGTGTGTCAAGAGTGACACACACGAACGTCGTTACTTAATTGTGTCGTACCCAGATTTCCATTGATCTCTACACCCAGTATAGGCCTATCTCTCAAGGCATCCAGATATTCATTATTCACGGCGGCCCACCAGCATGCTCTGGCTTAATTACTGTTAGCGAAAAAGCTTCACACGTTCGGCTTCCTACCTGTTTAGCACCTTACTGTTTACCCTTACCATAAAGCGACTGAGCTATATAGCGTACGTAACATACTGCAAATGTTCTTTAACATATGCAGCCATATACAGGGCCTTTCAGTATAGGGCTACACTATATATTAAAGTGTCAGAATACCTCGGATCAGGTTACATATCTCCACGTGGCCCGTATACCTGCGGTATCACTGTGTCAAATATAAGCCATGCAGTGACTAGTCACATACAAGCCGGCAGGTCTCTATGTGCATGTCAGTTCACAAGATAGTCTAAATGTTGATACGATTATGTTATTAACTTAGCTTGAATAAGGCTTAAGAAGTTAATGCCGGAAACATAGGTTAATTGTGGCAACTCGATCGAGTTCAATCAAATGTATAGAGGTGTTGCACCTCGCCTTCTTCACGCAAGGTTAGCTTCGTTCACGTAGTTTTAAGCGATCATAGGTTATTATCGAACACAAAGGCCTATATACTGTCTGTAAATGAAATTTCCATATATATATATATATATATATATATATATATATATATATATATATATATATATATATATATATATATATATATATATATATCAGTAAATCAGCGCCCACGAGTGTGATAATTTAACAAGTATGTGTGTATGTATTCTTGGGGTTTAATGTCGTACTTGACAATTTTCCAGCCACATGACGGCGAGGGGCCATATATATGTGTGAACATATATTGTGACGCCTTGTGGCAGGGCGAATCCATGCCGCCATGAAGTATCATGCCGAAGACACCAGGTATGACACCCCACCCAGTCAACCAGTAATGTTTTCTTGCTCTAACCTCTCAGTGTTGAGCGCCAAGGGAGGCAGCAGCAAGTGTACCATTTTAGTCTTTAGCATGACCCGACCCGGATTTGGTCCCATGCAGATCTCCCGACTTGGAGAAGGAAGCTCTATCCGTAAGGCCACAGAAGCGGTAATAATTTAACGTGTCATGAGGTACATATACGTATATTGTTGAAAGCCGACAGGCCTTGATTCCATTCCCTGCTATATCAGTGCTGGGATGTAAGATGATACGCATAAGGCACTTGATGCAGGTCTCTATATAAGTGAACAAATCCTTCTTATTTATTTAAACTTTTTCAATTCCGTTATCTAAAAGGAACAAGGAAGAAATGCAAGGAGTAGTATGAAGTACCCTGGAAACGGGCAACTAGCAAGCATGGCATAGACCTGCTTGCAGGCGAGCTTGGATCGGTATGAGCCCTGTATTGCTCGTATACCTTACACTGTGACCAATTCTAAGTGAGTGAGTGAGTGCTTGGAGTTTAACGTCGTGTGAACATGCTGAGGAAAGTCGCTTTAAAAAAAACTATTCAAATGGTTCCGTGCACTTTATACTTTTAGAATCAAAATTGGTCTTTACGATTTGTTATTTTTCTAAATGTTAGTTCAGTTAAGGTATTTTTATACAGAGTTTCTATATATATATGTTCTCAAGAATTTTCCAGATATACGATACATGGTGATTGGCTTTATGGGTGATTGGAACTGGAGTGCCAGGAGTAAATCTCCGACCATTAACAAGTTACTGTCGAGCTTTCCGTCTTGACGTACAGATATGAACACCATATAGGTGGAAGACAAGTGATCTCTAACAAACATTAACGGAAATTAACGGACGTACGATCATCGAAAGCTTATTGTCACCAAGGCATTACGAACGGTAAGCAAAACTGTACTGACTGGGGCTATATACATGAAAAGTTATTACCAGAGAAAGCTGTTGATGAAGGTTTGAATGGCAGAAGAATGGTTGGGCATACACAGGCAAGTAACAATAATGCAATGCAAGATTTGATGCCAAATTAAAGTATCCACAGGCGAATTTACAGACAAATCCAAAAAGTTCGAGCCAAAATATCATGCTGAAGCTAATAACCGTGCGACCGAACTGAAACACGGACTGTTGGGCGTATATAGACGGACAAGAAAACAAGGAAACCAAAGCAAGGGTTCATGCCTAAGAACCAACAAGCGATATTTGAGGCCAGTTCAAAAAGTTTGAGCCAAGGTATCACGCGGAAGCCAAATACCAAAGGGATGAATAGAAACACGGACTGTTGGCGAAGAAGGGCCAAAAAAAAACAACAACCCAAATCAAGGTTTCATGCAAAAGGATCAACCTGCAAAATTTAAGACCAATACAAAAGTTCAAGCCAAGATATCTTGTAGAAACCAAAAAGCCAAATGTTGGGCGTGGGCAGCAAAAAAACAATACCGATCAAGGTTCCGTGTGAAAGTGCCTATAAATAGAGGACACTTCTGAAATCAATCCATAAAGTTTGAGCCAAGATATCATGTTGAAACCAATACCTGACGGGCGAGCATACCTAAATACCTAAAGCAATGTTTCATGCCATTGCGTCAATAAAATGTATTAAATCTGATACCAGTCCTAAACGTTTGAGCCATGATATCACGCAGAAAAATGCAGGACAAACGAACCGAAACTCGGACTGTTGGGCGTGGATAGGCGAGAACACAATACCAAGCAAGGTTTCTTTGTTTAGACATTCCAAATCTGATGCCAATCCAAAGAGCCTGAGTCAGAATATCATACGGCAACCAAATATCGGACAGATGGACAAACGAGCTAAAAAACGGTACATATCACAGTATAATACAGCCCTGTTTGGTTTGGCTTGCGGCTTTGAATCGGGAGCTTTATCTGGCACCTAGCCAGGTGGGGCATTATTCTGAGCAGTATGGCTTCAAGGCCAAATAACTGACTCAACAGCTCGTGAAAGCATTTAAGCTTGACATCACTCTATACTTCGTTACCAACAGTATAAATGGCAGCCGCCGACATCGTCCATGCAACAACAATTCAACGTCACTTATTGATCAGGTTGCCTACACCTCGAACATTTCCTTGCATCTTGCGGGCATGGTTGAAAACTGCTACCTGCTTTTCTTTATATGACTCTATTTTAATTTCTTTATGTAATCTTATATATTGTGGTTTGTATTGAATGTTGTTTTAGGAATTGGTGTCCATTATTGTTGACTGCTGTATTGTACATGTATATATACGGATGTCCATTATGGCACTTGGACTGTCATCGCGTTCTGTTCAATACTCAATACCTGTTCTGGGGGCCTCCGTGGCTCAGTCGGTTAGCGCGCTAGCGCAGCGTAATGACCAAGGAGCCTCTCACCAATGCAGTCGCTGTGAGTTCAAGTCCAGCTCATGCTGGCTTCCTCTCCGGCCGTAAGTGGGAAGGTCTGCCAGCAACCTGCGGATGGTCGTGGGTTTCCCCCGGGCTCTGCCCGGTTTCCACTCACCATAATGCTGGCCGCCGTCGTATAAGTGAAATATTCTTGAGTACGGCGTAAAACACCAATCAAAAAAAAAAAAAATCAATACCTGTTCTATACAAACGGCACCGAATCGGATTTTATTTATAGGAGTTCAAACATTAATGTTTGGCCATTTTTTACCTGAACTGTATGATTACAAAAATTATGGTTCGTCTGCATGCACGTGCAGTTAAATCACGCCATACAAAGTCATTTCGACGGTCATGAGTTATGACAAGGTCACACTGGCCATCTTTAAATTTAATTATTTGAGATAGGATTCGCGTAGTACGATGCGATCCACAATAGAGCTAACCCATAAGTACGTTACAGTTTATTTACACCGGTACATACTGTCAAAAAATCAGGTATGAAAGGCGTAATTGTCCGGTTCTGTTATCTGGTTAGCATAACATGTCTGGTTTTAAGGAGCTGCTTATACTTTGCTCTTATTTGTGTTAATAAGCCACTTCCAACTTGTTGTGTGCCAAATTGTATACTGACCACTCGAATAACTCTTGGTAAAGGAGTGTCGGGGAGGGGAGAAGGGGAGGTGACGCGGAAGAGTTATGAATGGATTCCGCGAACAGCCCCAATATCAGCTTTTCTTCCTATCGATGCGTATATACACATTTTGACCAGTCATCGTCCACGACGGCACAGAATCCCCGTACTGATAGCAGCCCCATATATGATGTGTACTAGTGTATTAAATTAAAAACACACATATAAGACAATCGTACGGTAATACTGACGTATAAAATATCGTACGAAACCGGGCCCAGGAGTATGAATATGACTCAGGAATTTGTCCCTCGTTGATTTGAGCTTGGTGGTTGTTTGCAATAGTATACTTTATAGACGTGGTGTAGCCAAACTTGTAATAGTGAAGCTGGACTTCAGCTCACAGCGATGTCATTGATTAAAATTTTCTCAATGCTCTGTGCTTGCACGCTGATGCCATGGACGCCGCCCGAGATAAGTTACGGTATCCTTAACTATATCTACAAAAGTTTTACACATACATATATATTATACCAGAATATCTCCTTTTACAGATTGTTACAAATTCTAACATCGTGACTAAAGTTCTGTGCGATCCCATTAATTTGTTCCGAACTTACCACGGTAACTTTGCACAAAGCATGTGTCAATATCATGGCTATATATGCACTGATAGGTCTCCTAGAGTGCGCTTTTTAATGGGAGTGAACGGTCGCATGCCGCACTTCTACAACCCACGACAGCCCTATATATAGGTATACACAGTGTAAAGAGCGTTTACACAGCGTACTAATTTCCAGTAGAACAAATTGTAGGTTATGTAGACACGGATGGCATGAAGCATTCAGCATGAACCCCATCACCCACCTATTACTTGCAGGACCGGAACTGAAAGCCTGCTTTCTAAAATTATTCAACCGTCACAGGCGATAAACTCTGGAGAATGACATTAATTCACTAAGAGTAGAAGCTCTGTGTTTACCTTAAGCTGTGTATATGTACACATATCAGAGCGAGGGCGGATAAATGCATAAGCCACAATGTGCGCTTTATAAAGCCTGCATGGACTAATTGTTTTGCGGTTTGTACTAAAACATATGAGAATAAAGCAGCTAAATATAGCAAAAAAAGAAATCTACAGAAACACAGCTTCGTTGAAATTGAGATTTTAGAAACAAATAGTAAAGATTTTCACACAGGAATCACATGTTTGCCTGCTGTTTTAACATCGTACTCGTCACTGTTTTACTCTTATCACGTGCCTGTCTCTTTACTACAGCCCGGCCCCACTGTCGACATATTTACAAAGCTTCTTCACTGGAACACCATGCCAGGGACACCAGTCATGACACCCACTCAGACTATATACTAAAAGCATGAAGGCCCGGGGTAAATACATCCACTGATCATCGACAAATAGTGGGGTATATGCTGGGTGTGAAGACACATGGACTTTCTGAGGCTCACGATTGTAGGAAATCCCAGGCTTCCGTTTTTAGAAATTTTTTTGAGGTGGTCCGATGTGTTTACGAGGCGGACACTCCAACCTATCAGCCACCGGTCTAACCACTAAGGTGAAAAGCTTCAAATTTACTGTTTAATACTAATTATGGCGAGTCTAACGTTTTACAAGAGCACTTTATTTTCCGTTATAAGAAGTTCTTTGAATCGCGTCATACGCCCCAGAATTTTAAATTTAAAGATAGTCCGTCCATCGCGTGTATTCTGCAATGTCGTTGTAGCTTAGTTATGCGTTTCGAAAAGCAAGATGATTGTAAATACCTTCATATTAGGTGTTCTTTGGGCTTAATGCCCTTTTCTGTCTGTTTTCCTATCATTTGCTCTCAAGAAATCCTCTTTTGAACATCACATTTTGACTGAATGATTGATTGATTGATTGATTTTTAATACCGTACATGTTAATAAGAAGTTGTCACTCATATGACGCCTGTCAGGTTTATGAGTGGAGGAATTCCGAATGGGTAAAGGAAACCAATTTGAGTAGAGGAAACCAGAATAGGTGGAGGAAACCAAGTGAGTATCCCATGAGAACTGTGTTGATGATTACTCAATCCATACAGACAACACGCACTTTTGGACACCAGTGAACTTGCTAGGCGAGCGCCTTGGATTGACACTTGTAATTCTCCTTTATGTATAGGCGTTGAAAGTTCAACATTCTACGTGAATGTGTCCAATTGTCCAGATGTTATTCTGTTGTGAATTTTTCAGTTTCATGAATGAGGGGAAGCATGAGGGCATGAGGGTAAATACAACCACCAATCTTTGACAAATTACTGACAAGCCTTTCCACCCTGTGGCTTACGGTTAGGCGCACTTTGTTTAGGTGCAGCACAAGTGGTCAACGCACGTTACACTGCACAAACGATCACATGAGTGTCGCCAGTGGGCAGGCGCATTGTCTCACAAACAGTGATAGCTGAGGATTCCACAAGATCACTGTCCACTGACACTGCCCATCGTGTGTTCTAGTGACTGAGGACAAGTTCATCAGTCGGCCACGACACGTGTGTTCTACGACTGAAAGACCAGTTTATCACTCGGTCACGACACGTGTGTTCTAGTGACTGCCAGACCAGTTTATCACTCGGCCACGACACGTGTGTTCTACGACTGAAAGACCAGTTCATCACTCAGCCACGACACGTGTGCCCAAGTGACTGCCAGACCAGTTCATCACTCGGCCATGACACGTGTGTTCTAGTGACTGAAAGATAAGTTCATCTCTCGGCCACGACACGTGTGCCCAAGTGACTGCCAGACCAGTTCATCACTCGGCCACGACACGTGTGTTCTAGTGACTGCCAGACCAGTTTATCACTCGGCCACGACACGTGTGTTCTACGACTGAAAGACCAGTTCATCACTCAGCCACGACACGTGTGCCCAAATGACTGCCAGAGCAGTTCATCACTCGGCCACGACACGTGTGTTCCAGTTCATCACTCGGCCATGACACGTGTGTTCTAGTGACTGAAAGATAAGTTCATCTCTCGGCTAGTGACTGAAAGACTGAGGATTCTAGCTGAGAATTCCACAAGATAACCGTCCACTGACACTGCCCATCGTGTGTTCTAGTAACTGAGGACAAGTTCATCACTCGGCCACGATGCGTGTGTTCTACGACTGAAAGATCAGTTCATCACTCGGTCACGACACGTGTGTTCTAGTGACTGAGGACAAGTTCATCACACGATCACGACACGTGTGTTCTGACGACTGAAAAACAAGTTCATCACTCGGCCACAACACGTGTATTCTAATGACTGAAAACAAGTTCATCACTCGGCCACGACACGTGCGTCCTAGGGACTGAAAGACAAGATTATCACTCGGTCCCGACAAGTGTGTTCTAGGGACTGAAGACAAGTTCATCACTCGGCCACGACACGTGTGTTCTAGTGACTGAAAACAAGTTCATCACACGGCCACAACACGTGTGTTCTAGTGACTGAAAACAAGTTCATCTCTCGGTCACGACAAGTGTGTTCTGATGACTAAAGAACAAGTTCATCACTCTGCGACGACAAGTGTGTTCTAGTGACTGAAAGACTAGTTCATCACTCGGTCACGGCATGTGCCGTGAACATCGTATACAAACCAAAACAGATGCATATGTCTGTGAAAATGGGTCCCCAGTTGCTACGCACTAGAATACCAATGTACAGTTGATATATGGCAGCAACGTTCAGATACTTTGGGTCTTTTAGGTTTTTGCACTTATTATTTTGTTTATTTTACATGGTTACCTGGAATTGAACTCGGGCTGTTGTTACGTACACGGCGGAAATCAGGTTGGTTGGAGCAATGAGCCGCCCTTCAGCTGATGTCTGACACACCTCCTGACATTCAACCGCAGCCCAACGAGCGAGAGCTAAATTTGAGCCGGCGACCTCATTGGGTATTTTTGTCATTTGATTGGCATGTACAAACAGATGACCCTGATGTTTTTATATCATTACAGTTGTACTTTTGTTAAAATGACTTATGTGATACAGGGCTTCACCTCGATAAATGGGTCAGTTTGTGTGCATAGGCAGTAGTATCCTAGACGGTATTGAACCAGAAATAAGCTCAATGACGACCTTGTGGAATGTATTGTAAGGCTGGAAGTAGTCTGTAGCAACAACAACGAGCAGCATATAATCATCTAAAACCTAATAGCCTTGTCCACGTGGTCACGTGTCATTACCTCGCCACGTGACACGCTTCATCGCATCACAATTTACATGTTAATGACTCCATGTTCCGACATGCATGTCACACGTGTAAACTGTAGGCTACACAGAATTAGAAGTATTCTACATGACAACCATTTCTACAAATATAGGATATACTGGAATTTTTTGCCAATTTACACAGAATCAGAAATATTCTATGTGTCTGGTCTCTCTACACATGTATGATATACAGGGGTTTGTCTGAAATGTACACAGAAACATTCTACGTGTCTGGTCTCTTTACACCCGTATGGTATGACTCAAGCCGTCGGTTTTATACCTCGTTACAGCGTCTGACTCAAGCCGTCGGTTCGACGGTTTACCACTAGGTTGTCATAGCTCGCTTGAAGTTAAATACACGTCATCAATCTGTGGGTGTATGCGTGCCGTAGAATTGAAACAACAGGACGTGGCAAGGGGCGTGTATATATATTAAAAGTGATTTAAAAGTGCTTTACTATAATTCTATGAAAACCCTCGTTTGCACACGACCTTTTAATCGTTTCTTTAAGAAAGAATCTGTATTCATGGCTATCTATATAGGTTTTCTTATATTTACATGCAGCTACTGCATTGTGTTTTTTTTTCTTTTCCAAGCCAGAGAACAACTTATGTATAATCAAAAGACAACAAAATAGTTGTTGATATCGCGCCTGTGACATGATAAAATCCATAACTGAGTGAGGGTGGAACTGAAATGCCGCTGGTTTAATATACAACTGTAACGCTCGAATATCCAGAACAGGCGGGCATCCAGAACGGACGGACATCCAGAACGGCAAGACATCCAGAACGGGTGAACATTCAGAACGCGCTATCATCCAGAACGGGCTAGCTTCCAGAGCGGGGCGGATATCGAGAACGGGCGAACATCCAGAGCGGGCGAACATCCAGAACGGGCAATCACCCAGATCGGACGGGCATCCCAAACAGCGGACATCCAGAACGGGCACACATTCAGAACAGGCGGACATCCAGAACGGGAGGACATCCAGAACAGGCGAGCATCCAAAACGGGCGGATATCCTGGACATAGACATGGCCTAACCTCCAGAACGGGGACATTCCGCTGACGTCTTTGAAAACATCTTTCGCGCATATGATTCAATCGTGTTCCGCTGACAGTGTTTACTAATAATCATAATACACATGTCAGTCATGTGTACGCTGTGTCCTACGTTTTCTCAGAGCGCTGTGTGTGGCGTGTGTATAAAAACCGTATGCATGCACCCACAAATAACGCACCAGGACACTCCACTGAGAGTCTCATCAATACATAATACAAAATCAAGGGTACATTACCTAGACAGCACCAGTGTGACATCGCCCATGTCCATTACTTGGGCGTGCTTCCACGCTCTTCCACGTGGATTCAGGTGACACCACGTGCCAAGGGATCTAAAGACAACTCTCAAGATATCCGATTATTGTTTCTTAATTTTCACACCTGAAGAGGTGTCCAGCTGCCCAAGGCGAGATCGAAATCCACACTACTAAGTTTATTTAGTGTTCTGCTTTAAAACGTCTGTATAATATATCACCGTCTTGGATTAGCATGACCTTTAAAGCACCTGGCACCGGATATCGGTATGTAGTTGTGGCGCCATAGCACTGCCTGGATCTCGTGTATAGCACCAGGTAGGTGAACTGTAATCACAGCGCTCAACGTCACAGGCTTTTGTGCTTACCTTTTGTCAAACACGATCTAATTAAGAGCCATGTTGTGTGATAAGTTCAATATTGCCGAGCAAACCCTACCTCCAAAGGTATAAAGGCCAAGGTAATCGAATCGTTGGAGTAATTATCCCATGGTATTAAAACGTGCACGTAATGTCTTACGTAGCCACGTCGTGCTTAAGCCATATTCTATACTCTTTTTAATATTTAATAAGGACACGCTTTCATTATTTAAATCTACTGTTCAACTTTTAATTTTGTGTAATCTAAGCGTCAAGTCCAACATTGGTATAGTCCATGTATGATAAGGCGTTCATAATCTGCAGGTACATTTACAAAACAGAGTAAAACACCAGATCCCACAGGAATATATAAGACATACACTTAGTATACATATATAGTTTTTAAAAAAGCCGCTAACACAAAAGAAAAGGAGTCATCGGTATTCATTGATGCATGGAATACAGACGTTACTCGAAACATGAACTTCAGTTTAAATTTCAAACTCGTACTCTGTGGATAATTTCCAGGTCGAATACAACTATAAACATCTGAGTCACCTTTTGGTTTCAACTGTGGATGTTGGCACCATAGTGATGAACTTTAAACACCATCAAAAGTATACCATTTTGATATATCGATATGGATGCTTATAACGTGTTGGCACCATGTTGATGAACTTTAAACACCATCAAAAGGACACCATTTTGATATACTGATATGGATGCTTATACAGCCTGTAGCCCCGGGTTAGATTGAATTAGGCACAACTATGACACTGGTCACCATAAATCGTAAAGGCCGTGTCCATATTTGCCAGCAAGAATATTATACGCACTGTATGGTTTAAGAAAGAAGGCAAATGTGTATACGCTTTAATTTACGATTCCTAATTGAAATTATCCCTCTTGTCTAGGCGGGACGACCAGAGGGCTTGGTCACCCTTGTAAAGCTATGGATCCAAAAAGCAACGAAGAAGCATAGATCGATCTTTGTTACATCCTCGGCAATATATGGCAGTTAACAATATAAAATATTACACATTCCGAACTAAAATCTTTGACTAGAAGTTGTTTTGTCAAAAACATGTATATATGAAGTCGGGACACCTCGGATCAAATACGGGTCTGGTCATACCAAATCCTGCAAAAATGGTACTTGCCGATGCCTCCCTTCGCGCTTAGCACTGACAGATTAGAGCAAGGAAGCAGGACAGGTAGGCGCGGTGTCGGTATATTTATTTATTTGATGTGTGTTTTACGCCGTAACCAAGAATATTTCACTTATACGACGGCGGCCAGCATTATGGTGGGAGGAAGCCGGGTAGAGCCCGGCGAATACCCACGACCATCCGCAGGTTGATTGCAGACCGTCCCACTTACTGTCCGGAGAGGAAGCCAGCATGAGCTGGACTTGAACTCACAGCGACCGCATTGGTGAGAGGCTTTTGGGTCATTACGCTACTCTAGCGCGCTAACCAACTGAGCCATGGAGGCCCCAGGTGTCAGTATAATGTGACTGGGTACAAGTGTTATGTCTGGTGTCTTCTGCATGATACTTCAGTGGCAGCAACACTTTGGCGGCATGGACTCGCTCCGCCACAAGAAGAAAGAATATATGTACACACACCTAATGACCCCTCGTCGCCATATGACTGGAAAATTGTGAAGCACGGCGTTAAACCCCAGGCAAACATACATTCAAAAACATGGATATACCTATTTAAATACCACTGTTATCTTTGCCATCAAACATGGACTTTTACCATTTTGGCTCTAAAAACTAATACACAGTATAAACCAGAAATTGTATTCCAATTAGCCTGTATCAATTACCCTCCATCAATTACCCTCCATCGAGAATTGTATTAATGGCTCCACTTGAAGAAATCTATTATTTTTCCGACCTCAATCCGTACCAGAGCTAACAACTACCTAAATATCGTCGGGGATTAAGACAGACGCCTATCTTAATCCCAGATATCACCTTTCACATCATTAGCAGTGATTGTGTTTCAAATAGCAATCGCTTTCTTTACTGGAGTTTTTCGTAGGTTCATCACATGCAGAGTTCTGGGAAGATGTGTGGTCGGCAATTGCCTGTAAGGATTTAACTTGCAAACTTGAACTTGAGTACTGCGATCACGTCAAACTCTTGCTGAGGGATATAACATTTACATGTATCGAATATGCCTTCTTGTTGCCGAATAACTAAATCTTCTACACTTATCCCACCTTCTATCTGACTACATTTTGATGCTGATAATTACATTTTAAACAATTACATTTAATTACATTTAACCTATATTAGATAGCGAAACAGTGTACGCGTGAATTATACGGCAGGTATAAAGGTGTTTCTATTCTGCTAACTCCGTATCTACACAGTTGTTCCTCTGACTGTATCAGCTGGTGGTATAGTATACTTGAGTTTATTTCCAGTTTCTGTAATACGAAAGTTTTTATAGTAATGGTGACGAGCAAACAAACAAGAATGTTGTTTAGGCACATGTGCATTTCATCCTCCTCACAGTCATACCCCAGTTATTTTTATTATGCACATGTTTTTAATTAACTCTTTGCTCCACATGTTTACGCCTGGGAGAACTCGAGTTCTATCTGCTCTGGATGTTGTAGCAAAGTTGTTGATCATCCGACATTATCGTCGTACCGGAATGCGCCAAGCAGAGGTCTAGAAATTGTGAGGTCAGATTTGTTACAGTTGTCATGGTCTAGAAAGAAGAGCTGCTTAAAAGTGTAGAAAAACAACATGGGAAAGGTACCGGAAAACAGCGCTAGAAAAGTGTAAAAAAAAAAAAAAAAAAACAGTTACATGTAGAAAAATGGTAGCGAAATAGTGTAGAAAAACAGTTGGGGAAAAGTGTAGAAAAGAACAGCGGCGGAAAAGCCTAGAAAAAAAAGCAGGGGAAAAGTGCTGAAAAACAGTTGCGGAAATACAGCGGAAATGTGTAGCCGGTACGTTTTCCTCCCTGAGTAATATGATTATGGGTTTAATACCGCCCTAGCGGGTGTTTGTTGTGTAACCCGATACCGCTGAACCGCCGTTTCGTATCCGAGAATGCGAATCAGTGATTTGACGAGGTACAAAACAAGGCTCAGTGGTATCTGATTTGAGTCGTTGGTTGTATCGTCTAGCTTGATGAGTGTCTCGCGAGATTCGCTGTCAGTCACGTGATTTTGACAGACCATTGACTCATTCAGTGGTTGCCGTGGTGAAACTGTTCTATGGCGCCACGGTAGAGGTCTTCTTCAAGGAAGATCTCAACCATTTCGTCTTGTATGTCGCCAGCGTGTATGCCGTCTTCGTTGGGGTGGGTTCTATCGTCCACGTACCTTAAAATCACGTGATTGACCGCGAATGTCACGAGACATACATGAAACCGGGCTATACAGCCAACGATTAAAATCGGAAGCGCTAACAAAACTCCTCCGATTCATGGAATACATTTTTGTGTAAAAACGTCGTCGGCAGGTCAGTGATGAGTCGATGTCGAATTCTAATTCAAATAACATCTCATACGATTCGCGAAAACACGGGACAATCTCTGACAAAGTCCCGAATGGTTCCCAGGAGGAAAATTACGTTGGTACAATGTTCAAATCTGTCGGTTTCCACTTGTCTTCTAGCCGTCCGTCATCATATACAGTGTGATGTATACCTACACGAACAACATCACGTCAATAGACTATTCGCTAGGAGCCGAGGAGCCCAGGTACACGGTCTGCCCTGTCCATCACAGTTGTTATCGGGCGTTTTGCGGTTTGC
The DNA here is from genome assembly GCF_032854445.1 of Liolophura sinensis. Lineage (NCBI taxonomy): Eukaryota > Metazoa > Mollusca > Polyplacophora > Chitonida > Chitonidae > Liolophura > Liolophura sinensis. The sequence continues at coordinate 7,952,265 of NC_088304.1, read as the reverse complement.
CCTTCGACAAATTTCACTCATTCTTGTGTGTTTTGCTGTTGTTGTTGACCAGCGCACTGTCAGCGATTGTTGGTAGAACTCTATCGGAGGTTACAACAGAGAATTGCCACGTGCTATATCTGGTATCGTTTTAATTCAATTCAATATTTATTCACCAACACACGCAGGAAACATAGTCATATACAGTATAAATTGTCGGCGGGAATAAGGCTCAGTTGAGCCTGGTTTATCCCTATATACAAATACAAAAACTAAAACCATGATAATACCATATACAGGAGAATAAAATACATGGATAAGTAAATAATGATAAACCAATGTGTATATGTGTAACCCCGAGACGACCTGACGGAGAATAACCGTAGGAATAATACCTATACTAAATATGAGTTTAGACGAGATTTGAATAACTTTGGGGATTCTGTTGTTTTGAGTAATAGAGGCAACTTATTCCATTCGCGTGGTCCAGTTATTTTAAGTGAGTAATAAGAACATGTGGACCAAAATATAGGCTTATATAAGTTTAGTTGCTGACCACGTGTATTGTATTGGTGAACTTCTGATTGCCTCAGAAAATAACCGAAGAAACTTTTAGGAATGTTTTCATAGTGGTATGTATAGGTGTGAACAAACTTAAGCTCGCCAAAGAGAGGCGCGGTATGTTCCAATGTATGGGAAAGAGGTAGTGCTCTTTTTTAGAAGAATTGCCAAAGGATTAAGATGAGATGGAAAAGTATTTCCCCAAAGAATATTGCCATAAGTAAAGGATGGATAAATCAAGGAATAGTACACATTAAACAGACTCATTTTATTGATAGAGAATTTAATGTAGTTGATGATACCAATATTTCTGGAAATTTTCCCACATATGTATTGAATATGGTTTTTCCAATTTAACTTTTCGTTAAAGATTATACCGAGAAATTAGACACGCGTTCTATAGCAATGTTCGAAATTAATAATGAGGGTAAGGTATGTGTAATCCGTCTAGATTGAGGCTTAATAAGCATACATTTAGTTTTACTCAGATTGAGTAAAAGACGGTTACTACATAACCACGTGTATATCTTATCCATCTCAAGAGACATAATGTCTACCGTAGCGTTTGCTTCGGTTTAAGAATAAGTGGCGCTAGTATCATCAGCAAATAAGATACCGGTAAGATCTAACAGATTAGATGCATTAGCTGTGTCATTAGTATATAATAAAAATAGAGACGGTCTTAACATCGAACCTTGTGGTACTCCAAACAAGATAGGTTCTATTTCAGACAGTGTACCATTATATGTTACTTTCTGGGAACGGCCACAGAGGTAAATGTTAAACCAATTGTTTAATTGGCAGAGAGTTCCTCTAGAATTTTGCTGATGCAAGGAAGAATTGAAATGGGACGATAATTTTCTAAGTTGTGTGAATCATTTGACTTATACACAGGAGTTACCTTAGCGGATTTTAAGGTGTCTGGTAATTTTCCTAAATAAAGTTCATAATATGAGCGAGAGGGTAAGATAGTTGTTTCGAAACTAATTTAACAAGGGACATCCGTGTATCATCTAATCCCGGGTCTGCGGATTTAAGATCCGTTATAACTGTTTGTTCATCAAGTGGGTTTACAGTATCGAAATAAAAATCACTTGGGGTAGCATCACCCAGGTAGCCAGTGTATTTTTTGCTGCTAGTTGGTACTGTTTCATCATTCTTCAGTGCAATACTGCTAAAGTATTTATTAAAATTATCAGAAATTTTCTGACTATCCGAGGTGGCAGTGTTATTAATGTTAAAGGAAGAGGGCAAAGCTTTTGTAGGCCGACAATTCATTAGCTGATTTAGGACTTTCCATGTATTCTTGATGTCATGATTAAACTTAATAAATTTCTCTTCAAAATATTTTCCTACAAATTCGAATTGAGGTATTGAGGCGGTTTCTATAAGCCCTATATACAATTCAATCATTCTTATCTTGCGTTTTAAGCTGTACCCAATATAAACAGTTTTTTTCATATATAGAAGTTAAGATAGCATATGTTGTCCATGGTTTTATTATCTTTTGCTTAGGACATTTTAGCGTAACTTCAGGGAAACATTCATCATAGATATGGTTAAATATATCCATGAAATAAGACGGTGATTCATTGACACCTTCCTCGGAATACGCAAAACTCCAATCTGTTTCAGAAATGCGCCGGATGAATAAGTCTTTATTTTCAGAAATGATCTGGCGATATTTGATGGGTTTTGGAATAGGATTTTGCTTTATGTCAGACTTCAAGACTTGAAAAATTGGGAAGTGATCAGTAAAGTCTGTCAATAAAATGCCGGATAAGAGTGTGTCATCATGGAAGTGTACAAAAATATTATCTATTAATTTGGCTGAGCGAGCCTGCACCCGAGTTGGTTTCGTTATTTGTGGAAAAAAATAATTAAAAGTCATAGTATTTAGGAAATCATTCGATGGAACGTGTTGTTCAACTTTCAGGAGGTAAGTATTAAAGTCGCTCATAATGACACAACTCATATTTTCAGGTTGGACTGTATTAAGTAGTGCAAGCAATCGTTGATTAA